>NW_016107385.1:4204851-4215135 GCF_001604975.1 Cebus imitator
TGCCACCATGCCCAGCTGATTTTTTGTATTTTTAGTAGAGACGGGGTTTCACCATGTTGACCAGGATGGTCTCGATCTCTTGACCTTGTGATCCACCCGCCTCGGCCTCCCAAAGTGCTGGGATTACAGGCATGAGCCACCACGCCCGGCCCTAAAATTTAATTCTTGAAGTAATTTGTTAAATATCATCTTCATAATGTCATATTTCTTTGCTCTGCTATTAACTATAATTTCATTATTCTTTAGAAAATAGCACTTATACATCTTTTGAGCTGAAAACCCTTGAAAACTAGAAAGGTTTTTGAGTTTGCTTTTGTTTTTTTGGAGACAGTCTCGCTCTGTCGTTCATGCTGAAGAGCAGTGTTGTGATCTGGGCTCACCGGGTTCAAGCAATTCTCCTGTCTCAGCCTCCTGAGTAGCTGGGACTACAGGCATGTGCCACCACACCCAGCTAAGTTTTTGCATTTTTAGTAGAGACGGGGTTTCACTGTTTTAGCCAGGATGGTCTCAATCTCCTGACCTCGTGATCCGTTCACGTCGGCCTCACAAAGTGCTGGGATTACAGGTGTGAGCCACTGCGTCTGGCCTTGAATTTGCTTTAAAATTGGGAAAGCCATGTTGATTAAGCCTAGGAAATTGTTTTTATTGTTGTTGGTAGTTTTGCTTAAAAATAAAATAAGATACTTAATTTTTCTTTCCATAGTACTATATTTTTCTGTTTGCTATGCTACCTTTGCTGTATCTACATTGGTCTGCTTTTTAAGTCTATTAGTTAATCTGAAATTATCATCTGTCTTTGCATTTTAAATGTTTGTTTAAAGCATTTCTCTGTCATTGTTACCAAGTCACTTATTGTCAGTTTTTAGAGTAAGCTGTATATTTTAGAAGAGTTTTAGATTTATGGAAAAATGAGGAACATAGTATAGAGAATTCCTGTTTTTTTCCCACTTCTAATTCTCAGCATCCAGAATTTCTCCTATTAATATCTAACATTAGATTGGTACATTTGTTACAGTTAGTGAACCAGTACTGATACATTATTAATTAAAGTTCATACTTTATTCGGATTTCCTTAGTTTTTACCCAGTGTCCTTTTTTTTGCATCTAGGGTTCCATTCAGGATGCCACAATACTTTTATTAGTGATGTCTCCTTAGAATCTTCCTGGTTGTGACGGTTTCTCAAGATTTTGTGTTTAATGACCTTGACAGTTTTGAAGAGTCAGGTATTTTTATAGATGTCCCTCAGTTGAGACTTACTATCCCATAATATCAAGGGTACATATATTCAGCATGATTGATTTATCACTATTGATGTTGACTTTGATCACCTGATTGAGATATTGTCAGTTTCTTCACTGTGAGGTTAACCTCCCCTGCCCCTGCTTCTCTCCATACTGTACTCTTTGGAAGGAAGTCATTATACTTAGCTCACAATGTGTGAGAAGTTAGATTGTACCTCCTTGAGTGTAGCCTATCTGTGTAAGTTATTTGGAGTTATTTTGTACCAGAGATTTGCCTACTCTTCATTTTAAAAAGTTTACTTTTCAGGTGAAACCCTGTCTTACTTAAAGTACAAAATTAGCTGGGTGTGGTGGTGTGTGCCTGTAATCCCAGCTACTCGGGAGACTGAGGCAGGAGAATCTCTCCTGGGAGGTAGAGATTGCAGTGAGTGGAGATCTTACCACTGCACTCCAGCCTGGGCAACAGAGCAAGACTCCATCTCAAAAAGAAAAAAAAAAATCGCTTATCAGTATGGACTCTTGTCAGTTTTTTTGTTTTGTTTTGTTTTATTTTTTGGTTTTTGTTTTTGAGTCAGGGTCTTGCTTTGTCACCCAGCCTAGGCTGTAGTGCGGTGAGGTGAACATGGCTCATTGCAGCCTCAACCTCCTGAGCCCCAGTGATCCCATGTTAGCCCCCCAAGTAGCTGGGACTACAAGCACATGCCATCACACCTGGTTATTTTTTTTTTTTTTTTTTAGAGATGGGGTTTCGCCATGTTGCCCAGGCTGGTCTTGAACTCAAGCAATCTGCCTGCCTTGGCCTCCTGAATTGCTGGGATTCTAGGTGTGAGCCATTATGTCTGGTCAGTTTTAATGTTGATTTACTTTGTGAGTAATGACAATATTTCAAGAACTCATTCCCACTTTAAAAAAAAATTATTTATTAAAATTGTTTTATTTTTCCTTAAAATATATATTTTATAATATTTTAGAGATGGGTCTCGCAGTTTTGCCCGGGCTGGTCTCAAACTCCTGGCGTCAGTCTATCCTCCCAAGTCTATCCTCCCAAGTAGCTGGAATTACAAGTTTGAGCCATGGTGCCCTGCAGTTAAAAAAAAAAAATTCTGAATGTTATATTAAATAAGTGATTAGCTGGAGTTTTCCGTATAGTATATGCTTTTCTGTTCTATGTTTACAACTTACATAGGTGTTCATAGAACTATAAACGTCTTGAGTGTGCTTTTGCATTTCAGTGGGTTTAGCTAGCAATAGGCATTTTTCGCTGTATCTTTTCTTAGGTGAATCTGCCTTTGCTTAAATCTAAAGGTTATCTCTTTCAGCTTTATCTTTATGAGTCTTTTTGTAATTTTGAAACCTCCGCCTCCTAGATTCAAGTTACTCTTCTGCCTCAGCCTCGCAAGTATCTGGGACTACAGTTGCATGCCACCGTGCAGGCTAATTTTTATATTTTTAGTAGAGATGGGGTTTCACCATGTTAGCCAGGATGGTCTTGATCTCCTGACCTCATGATCCACCTGCCTTGGCCTCCCAAAGTGCTGAGATTACAGGTGTGAGCCACCATACCTGGCTTTTTTGTAATTTTTTAAAGAAGTAGCTTCTAATATGGTGAAATGAAGCAAAACCATTTAGAAGTATAGTTTAAACTGACATATGTAGACAGTATTTTAAGTTCTAAATAGGCTCTGGTTGAATGAAAATATAAAAAGATTTTAGGTTTTTCACAATATGCTTTCTATGAATTATTCTGCTATATTATTTTCTGTAAGCTAAAGTTATTTATGCCCATTTCACATGAAATCAGCTGAGTCTAGGTCTCAGGGGTCAGTTACTTGGGGGGAACAATTTTCTTGCATGCTCAGGAAAGTCTGGATAAACTAAATTGGGTATTACATTAAACAAGGTTTATGTGCCATTGACCTTTCTATTTTAGGGCTTGTAAGAAAATTTGTATTTTTAAAATAAATTATATTTGGCCTTTTTGTTTGTTCTTAGGATTCGGTATTATTGTGTAAGGAAGCAGTTAAAATAGACAAGTAAATACAGACGAAAATATCTAGGAAACACAGTCTCTAAATATATATATATATTTTTTTGCCATGGAATCTTACTCTGTTGCCTAGGCTGGAGTGCAGTGGTGTCATCCTGGCTCACTGCAACTTTTGTCTCCCGAGTTCAAGTGATTCCTGTGCCTCCGCCTCCTGAGTAGCTGGGATTACAGGCACGCATCACCACTCCTGGCTAGTTTGTATCAGTAGTAGAGACGGGGTTTCACCATGTTGACCAGGCTGGTCTTGATCCCCCGACTTCAGGTGGTCTGCCTGCCTCAGCCTCCCAAAGTTCTGGAATTACTGGTGTGAGCCAGTGTGCCCAGCCTCTTTGTATTTTTTTTTTTTTTTTAAAGAAACAATATCTCACTATGTCGCCCAGGCTGATCTGAAACTCCTGGTCTCGAGTGATCCTCTGGCCTTGGCCTCCCAAAGGGGTGGGATTACAGGCATGAACCACTGTGCCTGGCTGATTGTCTAAGTCTAGATTTTTATGTGTCTGCCTCCTTGCCAGTATGGCACGTTTTTTACACCTTTATTCTTTTCTTTCTCTATTGACAGTTGTTCTGTCAGTTTTTGTTATTAATAATAAGTAATTTTGTTTTATCAGAACACTATAGTATCTCATTTGATTGTTTAGGATTCATTTTCACCTGAATTTGGGCGCTAGCTTCTTGATTTCTGGTTTCACCCTCTTTTCCTCCTCTCCTTTCCTTGTTATTTCTTACTTATTCTAACTTAGTTAATACTATATTTTTTATATATATATTCTATATATATAAATTATATATTAGTTATATCATTTATTATGTTGTATTATATATATAGAAAATATAAAAGGTAAACAAAATAGTTTTAAAATACATAACATATATAACTGTATTTTTAGTAGTTTTACTAGATTCATTTGGCATTTGGGCTTTCCAGGTTTTGTTTGTTGTATTTTGTTTGGTTTTGTTTTTTGAGACAGAGTCTCCCTCTGTCGCCCAGGGTGGAGTACAGTGGTGTGATCTCGGCTCACTGCAATCCCTGTCTCCTAGGTTCAAGTGATTCTCCCAAGTCAACCTCCTGAGTAGCTGGGAGTACACGCCCGTCTAATTTTTGTAATTTTAGTAGAGGTGGAGCTTCACCATGTTGGCCAGGCTGGCCTCGAACTCCTGACCTGAGGTGATCTACCCACCTCAGTCTCCCAAAGTGGCAGGGTTACAGGCGTGAGCCACTGTGCCTGGCCTCAGATTTCTTCTTGTTTACCTCTCATAAGGACTTATTTACCCTCTGCTAACTATTAAAAGTCAATTGAGGAAACATAACACTAAAGCTTCTTCTTTTTTTTTTTTTTTTAATTCAAGACAGCATCTTCCTTTGTTGCCTAGACTGGAGTGCAGTAGCACAGTCATGGCTCACTGCACCCTCAACTTCCTGGGTTCAAGCAGTCCTCTGCCTCAGTCTTCTGAGTAGCTGGGATCACAGCCGTGTGCAATTACACCCAGCTAATTTCTGAATTTTTTTGTACAGATGGAGTCTCACTCTGTTGCCCAGACCAGTCTTGAACTTTTGGATGCAAGCAGTCCTTCTGCTTTGGCCTTCCAAAGTGGTGGGATTACAGGTGTGAGTCATCAAGCCCCAGCCTGAGAAATTTCTTTTATCTCTCTGAGACCATCTGCTTTACAGAGAAAGTGTAGTAAATTCTCAAGGCATACAACTGTGTATGGTGGATTGGTTTTCTTTTACTGTTGAGAAAACTAAAGAGAAGTTTAGCCCAAGTCATACAATTAAAAAGTATTAAAGACAAGATGAGAAACCATTGTTTTGACTCATAATCCTTTATTTCCCACAGTTGACTGGGAGCATGAGGAAATAATGTTTTGTTTGATATTTTAATTATATTGTGTGATTAAACAAAATAAATACGTAATACAATAAAAATATGGTAAAGAACTGGAATTGCAAACTAAAACAAAATCTTTTTTTTTTTTTTTTTTTTTTTTTTTGAGACAGAGTTTCATTCCTGTTGCCCAGGGTGGAGTGCAATGGTGCGATCTTGGCTCACCGCAAACCTCCACCTCCTGAGTTCAAGCGATTCTTCTGCTGCAACCTCCTGAGCAGCTGGAATTACAGGCATGCCCCTACATGCCCAGTTAATTTTTTATTTTTGGTGGAGACGGGATTTCTCCATGTTGGTCAGGCTGGTCTCGAACTCCCGATCTCAGGTGATCTGCCCGTCTTTGCCTCCCAAAGCGTTGGGATTACAGACCTGAGCCACTGCGCCCGGCCTTTTTTTTTTTTTTTTTTTTTTTTGAACTGTTGGTCACAAGTGGTCTTCCTGTCTCAGTCTTCCAAGTAGTTGGGACTATAGGTGCATGCCACAGTGCCTGACTTGCCATCTTTTGTTCAGATAGATTTTATGTAGAGGGTACCATGTGGTTCATAATCTACCTAATGTCTTTACATGTTAGAGAACCAGCACTATGTGAGCTTTTTATTGGGAACTTATACTTGTGCCTTTTAATGGCTTTACAGTGATACTTAACACTTTGCTTTTTTTTTTTTTTTTTTGAGATGGAGTCTTCGTCCGCCAGGCTGGAGTGCAGTGGTATGATATTGGCCCATTGCAACCTTTTCTCCCAGTTTCAAGTGTTTCTCCTGCCTCAGCCTCCCAAGTAGCTACCGGCACATGTCACCACACCTAGCTAATTTTTGTATTTTTAGTAGAGATGGGGTTTCACCATGTTGGCCAGCTGGTCTCAAACTCCTAACCTCAAGTGATCTGTTCGCCTCAGCCTCTCAAAGTGCTGGGATAACAAATGTGAGCCACTGGGCACAGCTGATACTTAACACTTTCCCTTTGAACTTTTTTGGCCTCAGTTTTATTAAACTCTAAGTTAAATAACTTCCCAAAAGATTGCCTCTTAACCTATACATAAGGAAGTCATAATATTTTTAGGCTTGATTAACCATAAATGTCAATAATAACTAGAGAACCAGTAGTCATAATTAGGCCAGCAGCTTAGTCTATGGCAAGTTCGTATTAATGGCCTTAGAAACTATCTGGGCCACAAAGAGTTAAAGCACAAAAGATCTGAATTTTGCCATTTTTAAATTAGTTATCTTAATAAATTACCACAAACCTAGCAACTTAAAATGATATGTTTACTGTTACGGTTTCTGTGTGTCAGCAGTCTGGGTATTGCTTAGTTGGGTACTTTGCTTATGGTCTCATCAAAGCTAGAGTTAAAATACTGGCCAGGCCTGGTTTCTCAAAGACTTGGTTGGAGAAGGATCTGCTTCCAGTTTCCCTTAGCTCGTTGGAAAAATTTATTTCATTGCAGCTCCAACAAGATGGATAACTTGTGTTATCACATGCACATTATCATGCCCGTCCTATTTCCCTTGCCACATTCTGTTGGTTAGAAACAAATTAGAGGCCCTGCCTACCGCACTCAGCAGGGTGAGGGGGGTTATACAAATGTGTAATACCAGATGGTATGGATCATGGGGACACCTTAAAGTGAATCTTTCACTGTTTTTTTTTTCATTGCTTTTGCTCTTCACTGTCTCCTTTGTCTCTCTTGACTTTACCCCTTACCATCTCCCAGGCACAAGTTAAAAAAAAGAAGGGAGATAATATGATTTATGATTGATCCATGGGAATATGATTTCCTTTTTTCTTGTAGTGGGCTTAAAATTGAATTCAGTGGATCCAACAATGAGCATTGATCTTAAATACTTGGGAGTACAGTTACCTTTGGCTCCAGCCACTAGCTTTCCATTTTGGAACCTTACAGGAACCAACCCTGCCTCTCCTGGTGAGTATGTAACATTTGCAACGTCAAACACTATTTTTCTTGAAGTTTACGTTATTTGTGATGTAAGTAAAAAGCTACATTTATTGGTGATACTTAAGATCGGTCTAAGATATTTTGTTGTTAAAGTTTTGATAAGTGATTTATATACTTATAAATTGAAGTTTTATTAATTAATTAGGTCCATAATATTGGCCTGCTAGAAGTTTGGTCATTTCTTTGACTTTTTCTTTTATAGATGCGGGATTTCCCTTTGTTTCTAGGACAGGGAAAACCAATGATTTCACTAAGATCAAGGGATGGAGGGGAAAATTTCATAGTGCTTCTGCATCTAGGAATGAAGGTAATTCGTTTTTAAAAATTCTGTAAATGTTCTGAAACATGTAACCAACAACCTTTTGTTAAAAGTAAGCCTTCGTTGTTTTTCTTCATCCTTTCTCTCCATGATTTAAAATGAACTGAAAATACTCGTCTTTTGCTGTTTTCTGTCTGCTACCCACTTTCCTATAGTCACAACCCTGAGGTTCAGTTGGGCTTAAATAATTGCTGCAGACTTTTTAACAGCATTTCTGTTGTTTCTATTCCTGCAATTACAGAAAACATCATTCTCAAGCATTAGTTTAGAACTGTATACTTCAGAGTTGTATAGTGATTCCTGATAGTCTTATACTTAAAAGTAAACTTCTAATCCAAGCATTTTGACTGTGTCCTTCTTGGTCTCCTTTTTTAGTGCTTTTCCTTGTTCGCTGAGTTTGTTTGCAATTTATACTCTTAACTAGATAAATATGCCAGTTGTCCAAATTAGTTTTTCTCACCTTTGAATCTTTTCACTATGTTTATAACAGTGTAATCCATGTCTTTGTACTTAATTTTTTTGTTTCTTAAAAACTAAATTTTATGGCTGGACATAATGACTTATGCCTGTAGTCCCAGCACTTTGGGAGGCCGAAGTGAGTGGATTGCCTGAGCTCAGGAACTTGAGACCAACCTGGGTAACATGGTCAAAACTCCTCTCTACAAAAAATGCAAAACAACTAGATGTGGTGGCGCATTCCTGTAGTCCCAACTACTTGCCACGGCGCCTGGCCAATCTCTTAAATAATCTTTTGGCCTTCTGTTGAGGCCTGCTTTAATTTAATTCTTTTTTTTCCCCTGTTACGTTTTTACTTATCTTTCGTCTCTTTACTTAGGTCAAATATTGTTAAAGGTTGAATATTCTTAGGTTAATTATATTGTTAGGACTTCTTAAACATTAGTACCTCAATAAATGATGTAATGTGATCATTTTAGGGTAAGACATAATTTTAGAGAATGGATTTTAATGTGATTAGTGCCCAAGACTAGAGAATGGATTTTAATGTCATTAGTATCTGAGACTCATTCTCGTCACTTGTTTTTTTTTTTTCTTTTTCTTTCTGAGGAAAGATAGTTTATTTATTAATGAATTTATTTTTTAAAATTTATTTTTTTATAGACAGGGCCTTGCTATGTTGCTTAGGCTGGTCTTGAACTCCTAGCCTCAAGCGGTCCTCCTGCTTCTTCCTGACAAAGTGCTGGATTATAGATTTGAGTCACTTTGCCCACCTAAGGGATAGTATAGAAGATTCAGTAGCTTGTAGCTCAGAATTCTTGGCCTTTTTTAGTGTTTTTGTGGTGATTCACAAATCTGTCCTAGATTTCTTTAAGCATTTTGTGTTTTCTTGTTTCTAGGTGGAAATTCAGAAAGTTCACTGAAAAATCGTTCTGCTTTCTGTAGTGATAAGCTAGATGAATACTTGGAAAATGAAGGCAAGCTGATGGAAACAAGCATGGGTTTCTCTTCTAATGCTCCCACATCTCCTGTGGTGTACCAGCTTCCCACCAAGAGTACCAGCTATGTACGAACACTAGATAGTGTACTAAAGAAGCAATCTACTATTTCCCCTTCTACCTCTTACTCTTTGAAACCTCATTCTGTAGCACCTGCCTCTCGAAGGGCAAAGTCTCAAAATAGACAGGCAACTTTCAGTGGCCGAACAAAATCATCTTATAAATCCATTTTACCATACCCTGTTTCACCAAAGCAGAAATACTCTCATATGATTCTAGGAGATAAGGTTACCAAGAATTCTTCAGGCACCGTCTCAGAAAATCAGGTGAATAACTTTGTTGTGCCAACTTTAGATGAAAATACATTTCCAAAGCAGATTAGTTTGCGGCAGGCACAGCAGCAGCAGCAGCAACAGCAACAGGGAAGTCGCCCTCCAGGCTTGTCTAAATCTCAGGTGAAGCTAATGGATCTGGAAGACTGTGCGCTTTGGGAAGGAAAACCAAGGACATATATCACAGAAGAGCGAGCAGATGTATCCTTAACAACTCTACTTACAGCCCAAGTAAGTAGCTGCTGTTTTCTGGAGGCATATTAGTATTTGGCTAGAAAAAGTGTGAGGTTAGTGAGGGGAAATGGGAACCGGACTTTTTGGCAGGGTGATCAGCCAGTTTTTAGCATTTAGAACCTTTGTGAGAACTAAGGTGATGTCGTCCCCATTCATTGTTCTTTACCAACTAGACACTCAGATGTAGATTCCCCGCCAGCAGAGGGAGACAGTACAATTGCACTTTTGAATAACACCTCTCTCCTGTATAAAGGCAGCTGGCCATTCTCAAAATCTCTAATTTCATTCTCCAACATATGGGAAAGTATATTTGCTGATCTTGTTAACACAACTTTGAAATTTGTGCTTTTATTATTTTTTTGAGATGGAGTCTCGCTCTGTTGCCCAGGCTACCGTGCAGTGGCAGGATGTCAGCTTACTGTAACCTTCATCTCCCAGTTTCAAGCAATTCTCCTGCCTCAGCCTCCCAAGTAACTAGGACTGAAGGCACATGTCACTGCACCTGGCTAATTTTTAGTGGAGACGGGATTTCGCCACGTTAGCTAGACTGATCCCGGACTCCTGACCTCACGTGGTCTACCTGCCTCGGCCTCCCACAGTGCTGGAACTACAGGCTTGAGTCATCACACCTGGCCTGAAAATTATGCTTTTAAAATATACTAAATCCCAGGAAATTCAAAATTAAAATCTGTGGAGAAAAGCCTTTTGTCTTTTGTGAAATTTTGTATTAATAATTTTTTACTTATTTTATTTTTATATTTAAAGAATTTTATGGCAAGGGATGTAGGAAGTAATTTTTTTTTTTTTTTTTTTTTTTTT
>NW_016107385.1:4215375-4218843 GCF_001604975.1 Cebus imitator
CCTCGGCCTCCCAAAGTGCTGGGATTACAGGCTTGAGCCACTGCGCCTGGCCTAAGGAAGTAATTTTTGATCAATTGATTGATATATCTATCTTAGCAGCCTCTGAAGCATGTGAAATGATACCACAGCATGTTTATTTATTTATTTATTATTTTTGAGACAAAGTCTCACTCTTGTTGCCCAGGCTGGAGTACAGTGGCATGATCACAGCTTATTGCAATCTTCCCACCTCAGCCTTCTAAGTAATTGGGCCTATAGGTGCGTACCACCACACCTGGCTAATCTTTTGTATTTTTAGTAGAGAGGGGGTTTTGCCATGTTAACCAGACTGGTCTCAAACTCCTGGGCTCGAGCTATCCATCCACCTCGGCCTCCCAAAGTGCTAGGATTACAGGCATGAGCCACTGCACCTGGCCTTTGTCATGAGTTTTTGGGCTTTCCATTTTGTAATTCTATGACTGAATTCTGGAATGGAAGATGATCAGATGTTGGAACTAAATGCATATTGTTTTTTATTTATTAATCCTTCATAAAGACTTTTATTTGTGTATTATCCTATTCTTTTTTTAAATTAATTACCCTAGAATAAGGATCAGCAAACTTTTTCTGTAAAGGGCCAGATAGAATATTTAAGGTTTTGCAGACTATGTGTTCTGTATAGCAGTTACTGAACTCTGCTATTGTAGTTCTTCAGACAGTATGTGTATGAATTAGCCTTTCCAGTGAAACTTTATGAAACAGGCTGGATTTGGCCCGTCGGTCTCAACCTTTGTTAATCTTTGCCTTAGAACATTAGGTATGATTTATATTGAAAATAAATCCATCCTTGATAATTTTGCTCATAATTGTCTGTACTAAGCATTGGAATGGCAGATTGTTTACAGCCCTGGTTATATTCATGTCCTTTGAATCTGCATTAGTCTTGTGCTATTAGTACTTAAAATCAGAGAGTAAGGCAATCCAGTATATGACTATAATTTGTTGGTGGTATTGGGGGACAGTTTAGTGGAATTACAATTTTCTGCTTTGACTTTAGGCATCTCTCAAAACTAAACCTATCCACACAATTATAAGGAAACGAGCCCCTCCATGCAACAATGACTTCTGTCGACTGGGTTGTGTATGTTCCAGTCTAGCTTTGGAGAAGCGCCAACCTGCTCACTGCCGCCGACCAGACTGCATGTTTGGTTGCACTTGTTTGAAAAGAAAAGTTGTACTTGTTAAAGGAGGATCCAAAACTAAGCATTTTCAGAGGAAGGCTGCTCATCGAGATCCAATAGTTTATGATACTCTGGGAGAGGAGGCAAGGGAAGAAGAAGAAGGAGTCAGGGAGGAGGAGGAACAACTGAAAGAGAAAAAGAAGAGAAAGAAGCTAGAATACAGTGAGTATTAATTGAGAGATAAAACTGTGTGGTTTTTTGGATAGGTATGGTTATTTAGAATAATACAACCTACCTTAATCTTAATCAATTATCCAGTAAGAGTTTTGAGATTTCTTATTATCCTTACATGCTCTTTCTGACTGGCTGTCTGAGATGCACACAAACTCCTGCCTTTTTTAAGTTGAATTTTTCTCTGCGAATTGCTTTTTAGTGCGAAATTTAGATCATACATACTCTTAGTTGATCTAGAATGTCTTTGACCTTTGAGTTTCATCCATTTTCTGGATCGTGCACGTTTGTGCACATACACAGGTAGACACATGTACTTTCCTCGGAAAGACTACAGATGATCTATATAATGCGTCATATTTTGTAAAAGGAGAAGTTTGCAGTAAGACCCTCTGGTCATTGTTGGAGATTTGGGGACAAAGTAGGAGTGTGATAAAGCTGAAGATCATGTACTGTGTTGAAAATTGGAGTTTATTTTTGGAGCGGAGGATAAAATATGATGTAGATGCAGACCCAAGTTAAATGTTATTTCATTATTGATTTTTTTTTCATTTCTGTTATATCTTCGTATTTTGTTTAAATATATTGAAATGATTTTACCATATAATTGAAAAAGTTTTCTTAGTTTATCAGGGGATTAATAATCCTTTTTTGGCAATTTCATATTTACATTTCCTGTTGCTCTGTAGTCATTTTAATCAGAGGTGATTAATATTTCAGTATATGTTCTAACATAAGATCATGTTCTGCTTTCCATATCAACAATTGTAGATCTAATTTATAGTGTTAGTTTTAATGGTTTTGTGTTACAATGGCTTTGGTTGGATAGTTAGCCTTTTTGGGTTTTCTTTATTATAAACTGTACAGTGATGAATATCCATTTTCAGAATAGACGATTAAAAGTGAAATTGCTGTGACAGTGTGTACATGTTAAACATTTGTGTATGTTACTAGTGTTGTACCAACTTTAGACATATGCCAGTAGTCAGATACTGGATGGTGCCAGTTTTCTATTCTCTCTTCTCTCTCTTTTTTTTTCTTTTGAAACGTAGCCTTGCTCTGTTGCCCAGGCTGGAGTGCGCAGGAAAGATCTCGGCTCACTGCAACCTCTTCCTCCTGGGTTCAAGCAGTTCTGCGTTCAAGCGATTCTCCTGCCTCAGCCTCCTGAATAGCTGGGATTATAGGTGCCTGCCAGCGCATCCAGCTAGTTTTTTTGTGTTTTAGTAGAGATGGTGTTTTACCATGTTGCCTAGGCTGGTCTTGAACTTTTTAGCTCAGGTAGTCTGCCTGCCTTGGCCTCCCAAAGTGCTAGGATTACAGGTGTGAGCCACTGTGCCCAGGTCGTTTTCTGTTCTAATACTGAATATTTTAAAACTTTTAAAACTGTTATTTGGATAGACAGAAATTGATATTTTGTTTTATATTTGTATCTCTTCTGTGGTAAGTCTTTTGACCATTTATCATAAACTTTTTCTGTAAATTGCCTTTTGAATTATTTGCTAACTTTTATTGGAGTGGCTGTTTTTTTTCCTTTAGTTTGTAGAAGCTTTACAGTATTTTTTTTTGGGTTATATTTTTGTAATTTACATTTTCATTTTGTTCAAGGCTCCCTCCCCTACTGTCAATCAACCCCCAGTGAAAAAGCAGCGATAGTTAAACTTGGCAGTCTTTCCTTTTATGGTTTCTGTCTTTTTTATTTTTTTGAGATGGAGTATTGCTCTGTCACCTAGGTAGAGTGCAGTGGCGTGATCTCAGTTCACTGCAACCTCCGCCTCCTGGGTTCAAGCGATTCTTCTGCCTCAGCCTCCTGAGTAGCTGGGACTATAGGCACATGCCACCATGCCTGGCTAATTTTTGTATTTTGAGTATAGATGGAGTTTCACCATATTGGCCAGGCTGGTCTCGAACTCCTGACCTTGTGATCTGCCTGCCTTGGCCTCCCAAAGTGCTTGGTTTCTGTCTTTGAAATCTTGCTCAGAAAGTCTTTCTCTAACCTTGAGATTTTAAACATATTTAATTATATTTTCTTTCTTTTTTTTTTTTTTTTTTTTTTTTTTTTTTTTTTTTTTTTTTTTTT
>NW_016107385.1:4218871-4220267 GCF_001604975.1 Cebus imitator
TCTTGGCTTACTGCAACTTATGCCTAGTGAGTTCAAGTGATTCTCCTGCCTCAGCCTCCCAAGTAGCTGGGATTACAGGCATACACCATCACACCCAGCTAATTTTGTATTTTTAGTAGAGACAGGGTTTCACCATGTTGGTCAGGCTGGTCTTGAACTCTTGATCTAAGCTGATGCACCCGCCTTGGTCTCCCAAAGTGTTGGGATTACAGGCGTGAGCCACCACGCCCAGCCTACTATAGTTTCTTCTAGTACTTTTATAGACTTAAAAAAAAAGTGTTATTGTATCTGAATTTATTTGATGTGAGATTTGTAGTAGGGAATCATTTTTCCCCCACATGCCTAGCCAGTTGTACCATCACTTATTGAGAAATAAACTTCCTACTGGATTAAAATGTCACCTGTAGTAATATATTAAAATATATTGATGCCTAGATCTCTTTCTGGTCTCTCCTGTTTTGTGACCAGTGCCAGGCTATTCTTACTTCTATTTTAGTGTTTAAGTGAGTTATAGTGTATTTATATACCTAAATGATCTTTGTGTAAATAAGATTTTAAATGTTTAAAACGAAGCATAGTGTAGATTTATTTGTTTAATTCTATTCATATCTCCTTACTGAGTTTACTTCCTTCTTATGCTTAAAACAGCATATTTCCATTTGAAGGCAACAAAAGTAAGTTACAGAAGCCCACATAAGCAGGAGTACTGCTCATCTGTTAGGCTTTGCTGCTTTTTGATTATTTTCTTCAACCTGTGTCCTATCCTTGACCATAATTAAACTCCGATAGCCAATTAGCAAAGTATTTTTTTTTGTTTTCTTTTTATTATAGAAGTTTATTATAAAAAGTGCAGTACAGTTTATTATAAAAAGCAAAGCTTGCTGTTCCTTATCTAGGGACCGTCAGTTTTCTTGTGCTGTTAGGGAAGGATAAAAAAAGAGGGGTGATATTTTTGTTTACAATTGGTATGTGAAAGGAGTAGAAATAGGAAAGAGTTCTTAGAGGTAAACATGTTGCCAAGACCAAAAGTGGACAAAGAAAAAAGTATAAAAACTGGAAAAAGTTGAAATCCACTAGTACGTTTTGCAAAAAGGTAGGTGGAAACTGGGGGAAAAAAATTAAGTTATAAAATTGAGTGTTATGATTGAGTGTAACCACTAAAAATAAGCATAAATGGTTAAAAGTAGTCACTTGTCACTGCACTACCGGATATGATGGAACACTTGTTTTTTCTTTATATATTTTTTAGCACAGTTTTAGTTTTTTGATTTTTATTATGTAGTTAATATTTAAATAAAAAATTAGTGATCTCAATGGATAAAATCTAGGCACTTAATAATGCATTTTTTGTCATTGTAACAGACTTAAATTTTTTCTTTTCTTTTTTTTTTTTTTT
>NW_016107385.1:4220317-4229900 GCF_001604975.1 Cebus imitator
TACAGGCACGCACCACCATGCCCAGCTAATTTTTTGTATTTTTTGGTAGAGACGGGGTTTCACCATGTTGACCAGGATGGTCTCGATCTCTTGACCTCGTGATCCACCCGCCTGGGCCTCCCAAAGTGCTGGGATTACAGGCTTGAGCCACCGCGCCCGGCCTAAATTTTTTCTTTTAATGGTTCGATCCATTGCTGAAAAAAAGATGGCTAACATTATTGGACATTCTTATGCATAGCACTCTATGAGGGTTATATCATTTAAACCTGCAGCCTTATATGATAAGGAGGCTTTATTCTCCATTTTACAAATTAGCTAATTGACTGCTTAGTGATTTGTTCCCCAAGGTTATAAAGATACTGAGTATCTTGTATGGGACTGCCAAGTCCTCATGCTTTTTCTGCCTTGTAAGGTACAGCTTCTGAAATTTTAATTCTACGTCTTGTTGTAGTCTCATTTGGCCTTCACTTTTATCACCTGATTACCCTTTAGTTTGTCAAAAAACACTGCTGGCTATGAAGAGGTACTGTGCCTAGCTGTTGTGGGTAGTACCAAAGGAAAGAAAACCTGGCATTTCTGTTTTCAAAGCCCACTTAATATACCTGTAAATTAATATATATAAAGAAAAAAAATTTAATAAAATGGATACTTGCAGCTAGACTGAGGAATAAAGAGAACACAATTACCAATATTAGGAATGAAAGGTGACTTAAGTACAGACAATGAAAGGATGATATGGCAATATTACAAACAATTTTATGCCAGTAAATTGGACAAATCAGATGAAATGGAGAAACTCTTTAAAAGACACAAGCTACAAAACTCAAGAAGAAATAGATAACTGCTTAGCCATATGCTTATTAAAGAATGGAACTTGTAGTGGAAAATCCTATAATAATAACTCTGGTCCGAGTTGCTTTGCTATTGAATTCTACAAAACATTTAAAGAATAAATCCCATTTGATGCAGTGTTCCATAAAATTGTCCCACCTTATGAGACCAGCATTACCTTGATATTCAATTCAGAAAAAGACTTTATAAGAAAACGGTAGACTAATAACATAGAGGTAGAAACTATAATATAGATGAAAAATTTCCAAATAAAAGTTTAGCAGCTCAAATCCAACAGTATATCTAAAGGATACTGCATCATGCTAAGTGGAGTATATCCTAGAAGTGTAGGTAGGATTTGTTTAAATTTGAAAAAAATCGGCATAGTTTGCTGTTACAATGGACTTTAAAAAGGACCGTATCATCATCGCAATATATATATATATATACACATATATATATATGTGGTATTGATATCCATAGTATTATCAGTTATTAGTTTCTTAAGAAATTCAAAACACCATTTTGTGAGGATAAATTCCATTCTTCAGGGCAAACACAGATCACAGGTAGCCCTGGAGCTAAGGAATAGCTTTGATTTTTAGTAAAATTTGTGAGTCCACAGCTTTCTGCCCAATCTTGCACTGCTCTGTAGTCTTGTTTTTCTTTTTCTGTGTCAGAGATCTCACCTTCCTGGTGTCTGGGCTTCTGCAGCTGCTTCTTGAAGTAAGCATCATAAGATATTTTGGGATTTTTATGTTGCTGATGCCAATTTTCGTTGAGGTGGAAATGACAAATTTCTGGTGTGTTTGAACTCCACCTGATTAAGAGATATTTTTGAAGATTGACAAAATTTATTTCTGGTAAAAATTGTCAGCACACTAGCAATAGAAAGGAATTTTTCTCTACTGGAAACTGGAGTCTCTGAAAAATATTACAATTGACATGTTAATGATAAAAGACTGAGTGTTCCCTCCCAAAGACTGGGAATGAGGAAGAATGCCCACTTTTGCCACTTCTTTTGAACATTATACACAGGAGGTTCTAGCCAGTGCAGTAAGACTTGATCAAGAGAGAGGTATCCAGATTGGAAAGGAAGAAGGAAAAATTGGCTTTATTCTTGGATAGGAAAATCCTAGGGAATCTACAAAATAAGCTACTAGAACAACAAGTCAGTTTAATGAGGTTGCAGCATACGTTATCAATATGCAACGTATTTGTATATATCAGCAGTGAACAATTGGAAATTGAGATTTAAAAATAAACCTTTTAAAATGCGTCCAAAGAGATGAGACACTTAAGGATAACTGGTAAAAGATGCCTAAGACCTATATACCAAAAACTATAAGACATTGCTGAGAGTAATATTAAGAGGCCTAAATAAATGGAAAAAATATATTGTTTTCATTTATCAGAAGACACTGGTAGGATACTTTTTACAAATTGGCTTATAGATCTGCTGATGCTATTCTAATCAAAATCCTCACAGGATTCTGGGGTATAGAAATTGGCAAGTTTCTAAAATTTTTATGGAAAAACAAAGGGCTTAGAATAGTCCAAACAACTTCGATAAAGAATGTACCTGGCCAGGCGCGGTGGCTCACCCTTGTAATCCCAGCACTTGGGGAGGCCAAGGCAGGTGAATCATCTGAACTCAGGAGTAAGACCAGCCTGGGCAACATGGCAAAACCCTATCTCTCCCAAAAATACGAAAAATTAGCCTTGTGTGGTGGCATGTACCTGTAGTCTCAGCTACTTGGGAGGCTGAGGTGGGAGGATCACTTAAGCCTGGGAGGCAGAGGTAGCAGTGAACTGAAATCATACCACTGTACTCCAATCTGGGAGACATAGTGAGACCCTGTCTCAAAAAAGAAAAAAAATTAATGTTCTAAATTATGGTGACATTATATGTTGTAATTAGTAAATATGTCCATATATATAAAATACATATATATGGTTAGGGATAGAAATTTGATTTAGTTATGAATATTTATATAATTTGCCATATAACAGATTAAAGGAGATAATTTATGATATTAATAGTGAATACTGTTAAATTGATAAAATGTCAACATTTATTTATTTTATTTTTTATTAACATTTATTTTTTATTTAAAAAATGGCCCTCAGCAAGCAGATCTGGTGGTTCTCATTTTCATTGGTGATCTTATTGCAATTCTGATGAAAACTTTGACAGCTTTTTACATGAAACATGAAAAGCAGAACTTATAATTTACATGGAAATGCAAAGGCCCTAGAAATAACCAGGTCAACCTTGAAGAACAATGGCAGGATGGAAGGATTTACTGTATATCAAGAGTTATAAGACTACCACATTTAATATGGAAGATACTGGCTTGACTATAAAATGAATAGACATGTAAAACAGAATAAAGAGTCTACAGGCTGGGTGCTGTGGCTCACGCCTGTCATCCCAGCACTTTGTGGAGCCAAGGCAGGAGGATCACTTGAGCCCAGGAGTTTGAGACCTGCCTGGGCAACATAGCAAGACCCCACTGTCTCTACTAAAAATTAGAAAAAAAATGTGGCTAATGGCATGGTAGCTCAGGCCTGTGGTCCCAGCTACTTGGTAGGCTGAGACAAGAGTACGGCTTGAATCCAGGAGGTTGAGGCTGCATTGAGCCATGATAGCACCACTGCACTCCAGCCTGAGTGACAGAGTGAGACCCTGTCTCAGAAATAAAAATTAAGGCCAAGTGTGATGGGTCACGCCTATAATGCTAGCATTTTGGGAGGCTGAGGTGGGCGGATTGCCTGAGCTCAGGAGTTTGAGACTAGCCTGGGCAACATGGCGAAATCTTGTCTCTACTAAAAATACAAAAAACAAAGATTAACCCTGCATGACGGTGTGCTCTTGTCATCCCAGCTACTTGGGAGGCTGAGGCATGAGAATCTCTTGATCCCAGGAGACCGAGGTTGCAGTGAGCCTAGATCACATCATTGCACTGGGTGACAAAGCGAGACTCTATCAAAAATAAAAAAATAAAATAAAATGATTAAAACATAAATGAACCCTTGAATTGACAGGAATAAGGAAAGGATGAACTTTTCAACAGATGGTGATAGGATTATTTTACATCCATATGGGAAAAAAGAGAAACTATTCATTTCTCACACTATACATGGAAATAATTTATAGGTATGTTATAAACCTAATTTTCAGTTACTAAACAATACAGCATTTAGAAGATACAGGCAAATGTATACAGGATCTCATATTAGGAAAAATTTCTTTTTTTTTTTTTTTTTTGAGACGGAGTTTCGCTCTTGTTACCCAGGCTGGAGTGCAATGGCGCGATCTCGGCTCACTGCAGCCTCCGCCTCCTGGGTTCAGGCAATTCTCCAGCCTCAGCCTCCTGAGTTGCTGGGATTACAGGCATGTGCCACCATGCCCAGCTAATTTTTTTTTTTGTATTTTTAGTAGAGACGGGGTTTCACCATGTTGACCAGGATGGTCTCGATCTCTTGACCTTGTGATCCACCCGCCTCAGCCTCCCAAAGTGCTGGGATTACAGGCTTGAGCCACCGCGCCCGGCAGGAAAAATTTCTTAAACATGACAGAAGAAAACCAATTCTTAAGGAAAAGATCAACACATTTGACAACTTTAAGATAAGACATTCAGGGGCTGGGCACGGTGGCTTATGCTTGTTATCCCAGCACTTTGGGAGGCTGAGGTGGGTAGATCACTTGTGGTCAGGAATTGGAGACCAGCCTGGCCAACATGGTGAAACCCCATCTCTATTAAAAATATAAAAATTAGCTGGCTGTGATGATGTGTGCCTGTAATCCCAGCTACTCAGGAGGCTGAGGCATAAGAATTGATTGAACTGGCAGGTGGAGGTTGCAGTAAGCCTAGATTGTGCCATTGCACTCCGAGACCCTGGGCAATAGAACGAGACTCTTTCTCAAAAACAAATAAATAAATAAAATTAAAAAAAGATAAATTCAGAGATTTAAGACATTAGGTAAATGAAACTGTCAGCTACAACAAGAAAGCAGGTATTTGTGATATCTAAGGACCTATATCCAGAATATATAAAGGTGCTGCCAATTAAACAGCCCTGTAGAATAAATGAGCAAGAGTTTTAGAAGCATTTCATAAAGTGAAATGTTGAACATTTCCTTTCTAATTGGAGAAATCTAAATCCATCGTGAGATTCTACTAGATGCCTGCCAGAATGGTTATCATTACAAGCTTCTGATAATACCAACTGTTGATAAAGACAGTGAACAATGGGAAATCTCCTATACTGCTTATGGAGAAATAAATAGGTATAGCCACTTTGCAAAATAAGTTTGAGAGTATCTACTAAAGTTGAAGATTCATTATCTCCTTGATGGAGCAGTTTGACTCCAGTGTAACAAGCAGAACTGCATTATATAAGAATATTTACGGTCATGATTCTCACAGTATCTAAAACCTGAAAACAACCCCGAATGTTTAATAACAATAGAAGAATAAACAGTAGTATGAATATTGAGTGAAATAACATACTGCAGTGCAAATAAGTGAGTTACAACTATGTGTATCAGCATAGATGAATTTTACAAATATAATGTTGAGAGGGAAAAAAGCCAGGTAAAAGAATAAATCTTTGATTTCATTAATATAAACTTTAAAAGTAGGCAAAATTAAGCTATGATATTTAGGAGTTATACTTTGACATTAGAAAAAGGAAAGCAAAGAGGTAGCTATCATTTAAGTTCCTTTTTTATAGGAAGAGGAGGGATTGTGTTTGAGAAAGTATTCTAGAATTGATAGCACTGTCCTATTTCTCGTATAGTGTTTACATGGATGTATAGTTCTTAATATGTATTGAGCTGTGCATTATTTATGTACTTTTCTTTATAAGTGTTATATTTCATTATAAAGATATTCAAAATGCCTACAGAAATGAGAGGAAGAGGAACATGGTGTTTTAGTGTGCTATATTAGCATGGAAGTTCTGTAAGTCTTCTAAGTGTAATGCTGTTCATTTATACTGCAACTACTGTAGACAGTGCTGGGAGTGAGGAGGTAGAATACAGGCAATTAAAACAAGTCCATCTCTCTAAGAGGTTACTGTCAATTTGATGAAATAGGTATATGATGAAAAGATACATACTGAAATTTTAAGTGCCACAAGTAACTAAATTCCTGTAAAGTTTTAAGTGTCATAAACAAAAGACTTAATGAGAAGCTAGAAGACAGGGTGAGAAAGCTAGGGGACTTGGGGAAAGTAATATATGTATTAGGAGGCATTTCAGTAGAATTGAGGAGATCATTTCTTTGTTAAAACTAATTTCCTTTCTTGACTCCTGTCAATGAATATGTGCTACTCAGGTTCTCCCCTTAATTCTGCTTTTTCCTGTCTAGTGTTGTTCTTTTTTCCTTGAGTTTCAGGCAAAGAGTAGGAGACTCTCTAGTGTCATTATAAGGGGGAATAAAGAGATGATCTATCTTGGATCGTAGGCTGTGTAAAGGAATCAAGTGAACAGTGGGCCAGTGGAGTGTGAGGGATCAGTGTCTTGTTCTTGTCTTTGTGGGGAGTCTGTTTTCATGGCTTCAGCTATAGACTCTGTCGATGACAGTCCTGATTTTTAATTCCGATGCTATTTTATTTATTTACATATATTTTGAGAGAGAGGGTCTTGCTCTGTCCCCCAGGCTGGAGTGCCGTGTCTTAATCATAGCTAACTGTATCCTTGATCTTCCTGGCTCAAGCGATCCTTCCATCTTAACCTCTGGAGTAGCTAGGGCTGCGGGTTCATATCATCATGCCCAGCTAAAGCTTTTTATATTCTGTAGAGACAGGGTCTTGCTATGTTGCCCAGGCTGGTTTTGGACTCCTGGCCTCAAGAGATCTTCCCACATTGGCTTCTGTATTAGGATTGTAGGTGTGAGCTACTTTACCTAGCTCCCTACCCTATTTTTAGTATGTTGTTGTCCTTCCGATTGTAAACATGTTATAAACAGAACTGAACTCTTCCCTTTTTAATTAGCTCCTTTTATGAACTCTCCTATTTATTCGAAGCTCCATATCTCATTTTTTCCCACTCTGATGACAGGTTAACCATTTTCTGCTTATTCACAGTTGAAATTTTAAAATTGTCATTGATTCTCTGTGAGAGATTAAGAGAAGTATGAATAATCATTCTTGACATCTTAAGAGGTTTGTTTTTTTTAAGAAGTACTGTACTGTGTATTTTGTAGTTATTATTTCAAAAGAAAAAGGTGTAAGGGACTTTTACTTGGTATAATGCTTAGTTTATGGAGGCTTAGAAAATCCTTGAAAGATTGTTGATAGAAGTCCAAGATGTCTTGCCCTAAAGGCATTTTTGTTTTTGTCTTATAATTAATATGTATATAAAATAATGAGCTACACTGAACAAGAAAGTTTTACCAAATGTGTGGTAGAACCCCTTAATGCCCCATTCACTGGGAGGGCAAATCTCAGAAGACATACTTGTACATACTTACTACACATGCTACCTATTTTCTTTCCTGTTTTTTCTCATAAGCGCCTAACCATATTCGAACACATTTTCCTTATTCGTCATACTGCCTGTCTCATCTTACTTCCCCCAAAAAACTACTTGAGGGCAAGGATTTTTGTCAGTTTTATTCATTGTTGTATCTGCAAAGTCTAATACGTAGTAGAAATTCAAATATTTGAATGCATGCATGAACATTGGTGTCTTAGAAACTTTTGTGCCATCTCTACAAAAAAGTTAAAATTAAAAAGCATTAGCCAAGCATGGTGGTGTGTGCTTGTAGTCTCAGCTACAAGCTGAGGCAATGAATGGGAAGATCACTTGAGTCTGGGAGGTCAAGACTGTGACCTTGACCATGATGGTGCCAGTGCACTCTAGCCTGGATGATAGAGTCTCAAAATTTGTTTCAAAATAAAAAAACAGCTCAGAAACGTTTGAGTTTAAATGTATATTATAAAGGAGCTACGTTTTAAAAGGTAGATGACAGAGACTACAGCTGGCTAAGTAATTGACTCAATCACTTTCTAGCTTTGCTGTCCCCACCCCTCACCCCGTATTTTAAGTTTTGAACCTTTATTCAGTATTTTGTGGTTGTGCTCTTATGTTCACCTCAGGAGCCCCTTAGACAAGTTGTTCTTTACCAGTTGTTCTTAATATTCAGAGCAAATATACCACTTATGAAAATCAGGTAGCATTTTAGATTCTGCTTTGTCATGAAAGATTAATTTGAGTATTTGAATTAAGTATGAATGTCACTCAGTCACATTTTATGTGACTTTAGGTAAAAGGTTTTGGGGCTTTGGCTTTGAACCAGCTGTGTATTCTCTTTGAGGACTGACCATTAAAATGCAGAAATACATTTGCTTCACTACAGCTGCTTTCCTTATGGGAATGAGCAGTTTATTTAAAGAATAAAACCAATAGAGCTTGGCATAGTGGCTCATGCCTGCAATCCCAATAACTCAGGAGGCTGAGGCCATAGGATTGTATGAGGCCAGGAGTTCAAAACCAGCCTGGGTAACATAATGAGACCTGGCCTCTGAAAAAAAAAAACCAACATTTTTTTTCTTTATATTACCTTTAATCAACTCTTAACACCTAAATTTTTTTTTTAAAGACGTAGCCAGGCATGGCGGCATGTACCTGTAGATCTAGCTTCTTAGAAGCTTGAGGCAGGAAGATCACTTGAGCCAGGAGGCCACAGTGAGCCATGATTGTGCCACTGCCTGGACTACAGAGTGAGACTTGGACTCTTAAAAAAATAAGTAAACCCAGGAGCCTCTTAACCTAGATCTTCTTTTTAATTTGATTAAGTAATCCATGTTTCCCTTTGTGCAGAATTTTTTTGGGATTATTTTTTAACAAGTAAAAATTGCATATATTAATGGTGTTTAACTTGACATTTTGATATAAATTGTGGAAAGGTGTACAGAACTTCTTGATAATATGATTTTTACCTCAGTTGGATTTCGCTGCATCCATATTGACATAAATTTGTTTGCTCCTATGCTGAGTTCAGGTTGTCTTTTGATTACAATTTGTCATTAGAATGCAGCAATGATGGCTTGGTCTCTGGAATCAGATTGACAGGGTTTGATTCTGGTTCTGCCTCTTAGTGGTTGGATATCCCTGAACCTCAGCTTCTGTACCATGGGAATAATAATATCTTTCTCAAGAAGTGTTGGAGTTAAAACACATGAAGTGCTTAGTATAGGTGCTTGGAACAATGCTTATAACTATTGAATAGTAAGGTTTAGTAAATGTTTGTTATTATTTAGAAATAAAGTGTAGTTAAAAGTTATCTTTTTAACCAGGTACGGTGGCTCACAACTATAATCCATCACTTTGGGAGGCCAGAGTGGGTGGATCACTTGAGGCCAGGAGTTCAAGACTAACCTGGCCAACATGGCAAAACCCTATCTCTGTTAAAAATATAAAAATTAGTCAGGCATGGTGGCACATGCCTGTAATCCCAGCTACTCTGGTGACTGAGGCAAGAGAATCGCCTGAACCTGGAAGGCGGAGGTTGCTGTGAGACAAGATCACACCATTGCACTCTACCCTGGACAACAGAGTGAGACTCTGTCTCCAAAAAAAGATGTTTTGCAGTAAGATCTTCTCTGACCCTGCTAAATATAATGGCATCCCCTTTTAATTCTTCATTCCTTAATTACCATGCTGTATTTTTCTGCATGGCCTACCTTTACTTGATATTAGTATTTATTAGTTTGTCTTTTTTTTTTTTTTTTTTTTTTT
>NW_016107385.1:4229970-4236060 GCF_001604975.1 Cebus imitator
CAGGCAATTCTCCTGCCTCAGCCTCCTGAGTAGCTGGGATTACAGGCACGCACCACCATGCCCAGCTAATTTTTTGTATTTTTAGTAGAGACAGGGTTTCACCATGTTGACCAAGATGGTCTCGATCTCTTGACCTAGTGATCCACCCGCCTTGGCCTCCCAAAGTGCTGGGATTACAGGCTTGAGCCACCGCGCCCGGCCTTAGTTTGTCTTATTCTACTGGATTTTAAACTCTGAGGGCAAGGACTTTGTTTTATTAATAAGCTGTGTTCATTCTAGTGCCTAAAACAGCATCTGGTTGATAGCTGCTGTTCAACAAATATTTGATTTTTGATGAATAAATTAAGGTATATGAATGCAATTTAATGCCCTTTTTTAGGGGGCATCTATTTGATTATTTTAACAAGTTAACTGCCTTTTGTAGGGAACGTATTTTGTTTTGGCAGGGCCTCAGTATTGATCTTTTGTTGCCAAAAGCACCTAAAATCTTACTCTTCTTTTTTGTTAAGCTATATGTGAAACAGAGCCTGAACAGCCTGTTCGACATTACCCATTATGGGTAAAAGTAGAAGGTGAAGTAGACCCAGAACCAGTTTATATCCCCACGCCTTCTGTCATTGAGCCTATGAAACCATTGTTATTGCCTCAACCAGAAGTTTTATCTACTACTGTGAAGGGCAAACTGGTCACTGGAATTAAAGCTGCACGGTCATATACTCCCAAACCCAATCCTGTGGTAAGTCTGGAATTTAATCTTTTATTACAAGTTACCAAAGTCATATGTAAAGATGATGTGTTTCAACCAGATTTTTGGTTATTTTGTGAATCATTTTGCTTTCAGTAATATATTTATAAGTCATCTTCATTTCTTTCTATTTTAATCAGTTTAGTGCTGGCACTTTTAAAATGTCTTAAAAGTAGAAATGAATAGTAGTAATTTAAAAAAATAGCCATTTTCTCTTCAAGATCATTGATGGGCTTTTTTATATGGCTTGAAAAAATTTTTTAAAGATATTACTCCTATATTGTAGAATATTAATAAGATATGCAGTATTATGAGTTGAAAAACATTAAGAAAAAAACTTTTAAAAGCAAATTTTAAAATGCACAACAATATCAATAAAGTTTAAGATTTAAAGTAACCGTTTATATAATGTGACTGTTAAAACTTGTAGGTAGAAGTAGGAAGTTATTGGCTGGGCGCAGTGGCTCACACCTGTAGCACTTTGGGAGGTCCAGGCAGGTGGATCAAGAGGTTAGGAGTTCAAGACCAGCCTTGCCAACATAGTGAAACCCCATCTCTACTAAAAAATTAGCTGGGCATGGTAGCACATGCCTGCAGTCCCAGCTACTCGGGAGTCTGAAGCAGGAGAATCGCTTGAACCTGGGAGTTGGAGGTTGCAGTGAGCCGAGATAATGCCACTGTACTCCGGCCTGGGCAACAGAGTGAGACTTAGACTAGAAAAAATAAAGATAGGAAGTTATTCATTGTGTTAATGGCTTATGCAAGTCTTATTATCAAATTCATGTGTCTTCCTGGTCCATTAGATTGAAGAAAAGTTCTATACTACGATGCTACTGAGTGTGTTTTCTGTAGCAGAGCTGTTATAGTATAAAACTGTTTCCGGTCTGTGATGAAATACGTATTGTTGACCCTTAAAAAAGGCAAGAGTAGCTGGGCATGGTGGGTCACACTTGTAATTCCAGCACTTTGGTAGGCTGAGGCCAGTGGGTCACCTGAGGTTGGGAGTTTGAGACCAGCCTGGCCAACATGGTGAAACCCTGTCTCTACTAAAAATACAAAAAGTTAGTCAGGGATGGTGGCTCATACCTGTAATCCCAGCTACTAGGGAGGCTGAGGCAGGAAAATTGCTTGATCCTGGAAGGCGGAGGTTGCCATGAGCTGAGATTGTGCCACTGCACTTCAGCCTGGGTGACAGAACAAGACTCATTCTAGAAAGAAAGAGGGGGGGGGAGGGGGAGGGAGGGAGAGAGGGAAGGGAAGGAAGGGAAAGAAAAGAAAAGAAAAAGAAAGAAAGAAAGAAAGAGAAAGAGTTAGCACCACTGATCTTCCACACAGTCAAAATTCTACATGTAACTTTCGACTCCCCCCCAAACTGAACTCTGAATGGTTTACTGTTGACTGGAAGCCTTACCAATAACATAAACAGTCAATCATCACATTTTTATGTTATGTATAGTATATACTATATTCTTAAAATAACATGAGCTATGGAAAAGAAAGTGTTACCAAGAAAATAATAAGGAAAAGAAAATGTAGTTATTATTCATTAATGGATCATGGTAAAGGTCTTCATACTCACTATCTTCACATTGAGTAGTGTGAGGAGGAAGAGGAAGGGTTAATTTTACTGTCTTGGTGACAGAGGTGGAAAAAATGTACATGTGAGTGGACCCCCACAGTTCAAACCTGTGTTGTTTAGGGGTTAACTGTATAGAAAATAAGAGTAAATATTGATAAATTTCTACTGCAAGTTGGTTAGACTGAATCTAATATTTAAAAAACTTAAATTTTACGTGTATTTAGTTTTTCTAGTAATTTATTGTATTTATTAAAGTATCAGTCTGTGAGGGACTGTAACTAACAGTGTATCCTTCACCATAGATAATTTGAAATGCACTGCTCTGGTATGATCTGAAATTTCCTGATAGAGACCTGGATCCTTTCTGACTGCCCTAAGATTCAGCACATATGAACTGTAGTTGTGCTATTTGATTTTAAAGTTTGCATTAAAAAATTTCAACTATTGTTACAGGAAAAAAAGATTAAAAATTCCTTTTCTTTTGGAGTCTAGGGGACTTTTTTCCCATTGTATAGAATGTTTTATTGTATGAAATTTACAGATTCGGGAAGAGGACAAAGATCCAGTCTACTTGTACTTTGAAAGTATGATGACTTGTGCTCGAGTTCGAGTATATGAGAGAAAAAAAGAGGACCAGAGACAACTATCCTCTTCCTCCTCCCCATCTCCATCTTTTCAGCAGCAGAGTTCATGTCATTCTAGCCCTGAGAACCATAATAATGCAAAGGTGAGTTTCTTGTTCCATAGTTTCTTTTTAACTTCCAATTCCCTGTTTTTGGTATTAAGATTTACATTACTATCAGAATGATTAATTTACTAATTATCCTGCAGGGCAGGGCAGAGAAGACATATGTGACATGTATGTCAGTTTATTTCTCTGTGTACCTATCGTATGGTATGTCTCTTAGGGTTATTACAAGTGTTATTCTTTCTTGGTTTGGTGCGGTGGCTTATGTGTCTAATCCCAGCACTTTGGGAGGCAGAGGCACGCAGATCAGTTGAGCCCAGGAGTTTGAGACCAGCCTGGGCAACATGGCAAAACCCTATCTTTACTAAAAATAAAAAAAAAAAAAAAAAAAATTAGCTGGGCCTGGTGCTGCATGGCTGTAATCCCAGCTGTTTGGGGCACTGAGGAAAAAGAATTGCTTGAACCTGGGAGGCGAAGGTTGGAGGTTGTAGTGAACTGCAGTCATGCCACTGTACTTCAGCTTAGGTGACAGTGAGACTCTGTCTCAAAAAAAAAAAAAAAAAAAAAAATAGTATTATTCTTTCTTTTCTTTCTTGTTCTTTTTTGTTGTTGTTGTTATGATAATCTTTTATTTATTTTAGAGACATAGTTTTGTTCTTGTCGCCCAGGCTGGAGTACAGTGGCGCAGTCTCATCTCTGTGCAACCTCTGCCTCCTGGGTTCAAGTGATTGACCTGCCTCAGCCTGCTGAGAAGCTGGGATTACAGGCGCCCGCCACCACATCCAGCTAATTTTTTGTATTTTAGTAGAGATGGGGTTTCATCATGTTGGCCAGGCTGGCCTTGAATTCCTGACCTCAGATGATCAGCCTGCCTTGGCCATCCAAAGTGCTGGGATTATAGGCGTGAGCCACTGCACTCAAGCCGCATTTGTACCTAGCACTTAGGGAGGCTGAGGTGAGCTGATCACCTGAGATCGGGAGTTCGAGACCAGCCTGGCCAACATGGTGAAACCCTGTCTCTACTAAAAATACAAAATGTTAGCCAGATGTGGTGGTGGGCACCTGTAATCCCAGCTACTCGGGACCCTGAGGCAGGAGAATCGATTGAACCTGGAAGGTGGAGGTTGCACTGAGCTGAGACTATGTTGTAAGTCATGTATTAGTGATTATTTTGCAGAGATAAAGAGAATAACATTATCTTTAAATGAAGAGGAAAAACAAAGGACATCCAACCAATTTTCTATCCTTCATTTTTCATTGCCTGGAAAATTAACGATGAAAGACATTCATAAAGGCAGCATTAATGCCAGTTCTTCTGAAAAGCTCTTGTATTTTAAAACAGAATAAGGATGACAATAGTTTATTTTATTTTATTTTTGAGGTGAAATCTTGCTTTGTCGCCCAGGCTGGAGTGCAGTGGCATGAGTTCAGCTTGCTGCAGGCTCTGCCTCCCAGGTTCCAGCAATTCTCCTGCCTCAGCTTCCCGAGTAGCTGGGATTACAGCAGCACTCCACCACACCCACCTAATTTTATAGTTTTTATTTCAGATCTCATGATAAGTAAAAACTTTATTACCTATATTAAAAAATTATGTAGTTAAGCCAGGAAAATATCTATATATCTACGAGGAAAAAATTTTAATTGCCTTTTTAGTATATTTTTAAATTCTCTCATAACAATTTTAACAATTTTAATAAAAACTCTTTAAAATAAACTTAATGAGGAAGAGGAAAGACAGAGCATCAAGTTTTTAAAGTAGTTGATATACTACTTTTATTTTATATTATATCATTTTGGATAAAAAACTTCTCTATTTTCCCAGCTTTGAGAAGGTAGGTTTGAGTGAGGCTTTCAGGGACTCCCTATTCTCCAGTTTGTTTAAAATACCCATGAATGAATTTTTAAAAGGTAAACTTTTATCAATAAAGACACAAGAAATTAGTTTTTCAAAGTAAAGTTATTTGTAGCATATAATCCTAATTAAATGCTATGCCATTTGATCCCATTACTTACTGAAACTTGGTTGATGGTAAGATCATTTTCTCAATTTTAAAAAATGGGATTAGGCATCTCTCAAACATGTAGAGAGGCAGGACATTTGAGAATAACACTAATAAGAGTTTCTTGTCCTACTGCCACTGGGCAATTATACATTCTCCCATTTGATGTTGTTACTGTTTACCATGTGTCAAGTAGTGTGCCCGTGTGCTGTGCGATTATATGTACAGTACTGCATATTTTACCATATGAGTTTGGTGGTATTATCCCTGTTGTACACAGGAGGCAAGAAGGCTTAAGTTATATTGCTAGTAAGCAGTGGAGCCAAGATTTAAGACTGAGTATACTTTACACCAAAGGCTTTTTTTGTTTTGTTTTGTTTTTTAAAGAAAAAGGCCCCCAAATCCATTTTGTTATCCTTATTGTATACTGTGAAACCTGAAAGACTCAATCCGACATTTGCTTGAGCCACATAATGCTATCTAAGTGGTTATATCCTCTGCTAATGTAAGAGCTGATAAATTTTTAGATGACCAAGTGAACACTTACATATTGTGAAGTGGGAGGTATTTTAGTCCTTCATTACAATATGCAGTTGTTAACGGCATTTAAGTTTCTCATGTCTTGCTTCTGTGATTTCAGCTTTTATTATCATTGCTGTTGTAATGGTAACTATGGAGCTATACCAAATTGTTTTAAATTTGCTATTTATCCTCTGTGGCCTGTCTAGGGAGACATTCTACATATATGTAAAATGTAGGTTAGGTTAACATGTGCCTGGTATATTTTAAGTACCCTGTAAACACTAGCTTTCATGATTATCTGCCCAGACCAAAATCTGCTGTTAATACATCAACTACATAGATGAAATGGAAACTGCCATTATCCTACAGCTCTTGCTTCCTTGGCAACAGTGTTCTGGGTCATAGGGTGGTGTCTGACCCAAGATGAACCATTCAGATTCCTAAGGATTTTAAAAATTGTAACTAAGTGCTGCTCTGCTTTGTCTATGGAGTAGCCTTTTTTTTTTTTTTTTTTTTTTTTTTTTTTTTTTTTTTTTTTTTTTTTTTTTTTTTTTTT
>NW_016107385.1:4236073-4250158 GCF_001604975.1 Cebus imitator
TTTTTTTTTTTTTTTTTTTTTTTTCTTTTTTTTTTTTTTTTTTTTTTTAATTTCTGTGCCTTCTTTTTTCTTTTTTTTAGACAGAGTCTCGCTCAGTCACCGAGGCTGGATCGGTGTAGTGGTGCGATCTTGGCTCACTGCAACCACTGTCTCCTGGGTTCAAGCGATTCTCCCGTCTCAGCCTCCCGAGTAGCTGGGATTACAGGCACCTGCCATCATGTCTGGCTAATTTTTGTATTTTAGTAGAGATGGGGTTTCACCATATTGGCCAGGGTGGTCTTGAACTCCTGACCTCATCTGATCCGCACACCTCGGCCTCCCAAAGTGCTAGGATTACAGGTGTGAGCCATCATGCCTGGCCTGTTCCTCTTCTTTCTTATATACTTGCCTTCACTTAAAAAAAATTGGAACTAAGGAAAGAGGTTGGTCTCTCCTGATTAGTGAAAGTGGAATGGTAAAAGAGTCTAGGTGGCAATGTTTGCAACCCATGGAGGAAGCTGGCATGAGAAACTGAGGCACACATTCACAGATAATTTAAAGAGTAAGTTCTGATTTCAGTTATCCTTGTAGTTAGGCTTTACGTCTGCCCCTTCCATGGTTCAGCTGATGGCTGGGGGTTCCACCTTCACCTGTACTGCCACCTCAACATCAGTGGTGACTACCTAGAAAACCACTACAGGTATAAATCAACAGTTTTCTTTTAAACAGCAATTTGCTAATAACAACAAAAAAAAATTTAAACGTGCATATATTTTGACCCTAAATTTTAAGTGTACATGGCAGGTTGGTATATAGAAATACTAGCATGAGGGCACAAAGATGAGTAAATACGTGTATGTGTATTTACTCAAACATACACATATATAAGGCTATTCAGTGCCCTATTCTTCTTAATAATGAAAACTTGGAGGCAGAATTCCTGTTAATAGAGGATTCGATAAATAAATTAAAATGTATTATTTTTTCTGACCTTGGAGTAATTTTTAAGAATCCTGGATTTTAATTATTTATCTGTAATTGTTAGGGTGTGCATCTTTCCACATTGGCAAATTTTGTTTTCTTTCTTACTTTTTTTTTTTGGAGATAGGGTCTCACTCTGTTGCCCAGGCTGGAGTGCAGTGGCGCGATCTTGACTCACTGCAGCCTTCACCTCCCTGGCTCAAGCGATCTTTCTGTTTCAGCTTCCCCAAGTAACTGGGACCACAGGCGTGTGCCACGACTGGTGGCTAAGCTTTTGTATTTTTGTAGAGATGGGGTTTTGCACTCCTTGGCTCAAGTGATTTGCCCACCTCTGCCTCTCAGAATGCTGAGATGATAGATATGAGCCACCAAGGTGGCCTCACTTCGTGAATTTTCTGAATAACTGCCGTTTGTTTCATTAAACAGTAAATATATTTCCTTCTTTACTATAAAGTACAATGTGAATTATTTTCTTGATGACTCAGTCACTATCAAGGATATTAGGGAGCAAAACTACTTGTTTTTGCCCAAGGTTTTATATGATAGTACTGTAGCTGTGCATGTGGATTGAAGCTGTTAACATTTTAATCTTTCTAATAATTTAAACTTCTGAGAGAGATTTAGTGCTTGTGTCTCAAGTTTCTGTGAGTACTGAATATGTGTTAAATTATTTCTGTGTTACTGTCTCCTTCAGGAACCTGATTCTGAACAGCAGCCCTTAAAACAGCTCACCTGTGACTTGGAGGATGATTCTGGTAAACTACAAGGTTAGAATGAAAAGTAGATTTTAACATTTTATAGAAATTATTTAGGTCTAGATTATATTAAAAATGGGAGAAAACCCAAACCATCAATTCAGAACATGTCTGCCTACCCTATTTCAAACTTATGCCAAAAACAGGGACAATAAGTAAAAGTTTTTTCCCCCATTATTTGGTCTGTTAACACTCCTGCTCTCAAAAATAAAAGAAAACTCGTTCATGTTGATATAGCATGTTGTTGCAAGAGACATTTAGGATGGGGTCAGTGAATTTTATTTTAACCTCTTTCCAACCCCCAGTATTGGCATCATTAGCTATTGGTCCTCCATAACTGCCACCTTTGGGGAAATCTAAAGGGAGAAAGGAAGGAATATTACTGTGATTTATCTAGCAGAGGCCACTGCCAGAATTACGTTGTTAAGAGATAGTGGTCAGGGAGTTACCTATTTGATTTTGGTTATGCTTCCTAAGACTTCTGACATTTAAGCAGCAGGGCTTAACTTTCTAAAAGAAGTCATGGTACATACAAATAATGATAGTGTTTCTATAGCACATTGAGGTAAGCGGAGGAGGTTGCTGGGGTGGAGGGAGCCTGGTTGAGAGCATGAGCACCCTGAGAGGATTATGGGGTTCCTTGACATACAGGTACACTCACTGGGCAGCTGTTCTCAAGAAATCTAGGAGTCTAGTGAAATACATATCTAGTGTACATGTTGCCATGGATGGAATACTTTGGGGAGCTGAGTGATCTACATACAATGTAGAAATGGAGCAGTCATATCTAGAGGCACAGAAGTAATTCAGAAGTACTTGCAGTAGAAATTAGAGGTATAGTACACTTCAAGTCAGAGTGCTATTTTTCTTGCTGTTCTTTTGGATTGACTCTAATGTTCACATGCTTCAAACATCTTACAAGTAGCCTCACTTTCCCTGTATGGGTAGCAACATAGTAACCTATACCAGTGAAGCTTAACCTTGATTATAGGTCATGCTTTTTTGCAAGCTAACCGCTAATGTAATAATTATGGCATTTAGAGCAGTTTTAAGGGAACTCACTATTAAAGCCCAGTCAGCGGGATAATTCGGACTGTTGTAGTCTGATTGTCTGGAATTTTTCTTATTGGAAAACTCACAAATTGTGAAAGTTAATACATTTTAAGTTGCTACTGTGAAAGAACATGAGAATGTGACAGTTTTTTTCAGAGTGCCATACAAAATGTTGTGATACAGAAATAGTCTTTCAACTTTTTATTTATTATTATTTCTCATCAGAAAAGAGCTGGAAGTCTTCCTGCAATGAAGGGGAATCCTCTTCTACTTCTTATATGCATCAGCGGTCACCTGGTGGTCCCACCAAACTGATTGAGATCATCTCAGACTGCAACTGGGAGGAGGATCGGAACAAGATTTTGAGCATCTTATCCCAGCACATCAATAGCAACATGCCACAATCACTTAAGGTGGGCAGCTTCATCATTGAGTTGGCTTCTCAGCGAAAGAGCCGGGGTGAGAAGAACCCTCCTGTTTATTCTTCTCGTGTGAAAATCTCTATGCCATCATGTCAAGACCAAGATGATATGGCTGAGAAATCTGGATCAGAGACTCCTGATGGTCCATTGTCCCCTGGGAAAATGGAGGATATCTCTCCTGTGCAGACAGATGCCCTGGATTCAGTGAGGGAGAGATTACATGGAGGCAAAGGTCTGCCTTTTTATGCAGGGCTTTCTCCTGCAGGGAAGCTTGTGGCCTATAAACGTAAACCCAGTTCAAGTACATCTGGGCTTATCCAGGTGAGAATTATCTTTAATCTGGGTATAGCACCTTTTTATACCTAGGTAGTATCATGATTTTTCAGAGTCCTTTATGGGCCTGGTATCCTTTATCTTTATGTTTCCTGGGAACTGGGTGACAAAATTATTATCTCTTTTTGTAATAGGCCTAGGTTAGATGTATACCTAGAGTGAATTTTTGTCACATTTATGAACAGAAATATAGAGCCTTGTATTAGTTAATAATTTTCTTTCTTACCTTCCCAGAAAGTTGCTCTTCATAAACTTTATTGCCTGGGGCTCTAGTGATACTTTGACGATCAAGCAAGGATAGTTAGGCATTCAGTCTAGCTCTTGGAATTTATTATTAGCGGTTAGCTTTCAAAACAAAATCATGGTTAGAATGGTAGGTATAAGGGGAAGATGAAGTTGACTTTATGATAGGCAGTATATGTTTAGAAACTTGGGGAAATTTTTATTTCATTTTTAAAAATTTTATTTATTTATTTATTTGTCAGAGTCTTGCTCTGTTGCCAAGGTTGGAGTGCAGTGGCACAATATTGACTCACTGCAACCTCTCCCTCCTAGGTTGAAGCGATTCTTTGTGCCTCAGCCTCCCAAGTAGCTGGGATTACAGGTGTGTGACACCACACCCAGCTAATTGTGTGTGTGTGTGTGTGTGTGTGTGTGTGTGTGTGTGTGTGTGTTTGATAGAGGTGGGCTTTTACTATGTCACCTAGGCTGGTTTGGTACTTCTGAGCTCAGGTGATCCACTCACCTTGGCCTCTCAAAGTGCTAGGATTACAGGTGTGAGCCACCATGTACAGCTGAAAATTTTAACTTAGTAAGGTGTTATTTAAATACATACGTAAAAATTGAGCCATATTTACTTAATTATATTTTTTCTTTATTTGATTCATAGGGGTTTTGTCATTGTAATCATTATTGTAGGAAAAATATTTCTATACATGTTATTTAGTAATTCAGGTAGGTTATATTAGTAAAATTATACTGGCATCTGGAAAATTTGAAAAGAGAAGTTCTGACTTAGTGTGAGTCATAGTCAAAAAGGTTTTTCTAGCTGGGTGTGGTGGCTCACGCCTGTAATCCCAGCACTTTGAGAGGCCGAGGCAGGCTGGTCACCTGAGGTCAGGAGTTCGAGACCAGTGTGGCCAACATGGCTAAACCCTGTCTCTACTAAAAATACAAAAATTAGCCAGGTGTGGTGGTGCATGCCTATAACCCAGTTTCTCGGGAGGCTGAGGCAGGAGAATCACTTGAACCCGGGAGGTGGAAGTTGCAATGAGCTGAGATTGTGCCATTGCACTCCAGCCTGGGCTACTGAGTGAGACTTGGTCTCACACACACAAAAATGCATTTTTGTATTAGAGTAGTGAATGTGTGGAAGTGTTTGATATTACTGCAAGGTTAACTTGACTTCCATTAGATTGGCTGCTTTTAAGTTACTAAGGACTTCTCCATTAATAATGTGATTGAGCCGGGCGCGGTCGCTCAAGCCTGTAATCCCAGCACTTTGGGAGGCCGAGGCGGGTGGATCACGAGGTCAAGAGATCAAGACCATCCTGGTCAACAAGGTGAAACCTCGTCTCTACTAAAAATACAAAAATTAGCTGGGCATGATGGTGCATGCCTGTAGTCCCAGCTACTCGGGAGGCTGAGGCCGGAGAATTGCTTGAACCCAGGAGGCGGAGGTTGCGGTGAGCCGAGATCGTGCCATTGCACTCCAGCCTGGGCAACAACAGCAAAACTCCATCTCAAAAAAAAAAAAAATAAATAAATAAATAATGTGATTGATCTTCTTAAAAAACTTTTTATTGCAGTTTACTGTTGTGCATGCTATGTAAATGCTTTTGTGGGTATTTCTTGTACTCTTAATGATGAGGAGTACAGCGTTTTCTCTTTACCTTATTGATTGGTACTTTGAAAGCAGAGGTTTGCCTGATATAATTTCTTGTGAGATCAGACTCCCTAAAATACAAGCGGGGAAATTTTGTGTTCTCTTCTACCCAGGACTCACAAAGCCACCATAGAATGTGTCTGCATAAGCAGTCAGGCAACTGTAAGGTAAACTTTGGGGAAGCTACAGAGTAGTCGTCAGAGCAGTCCCAAGGGAGTTGGGAAGGGGGTCTGACCTATTTCCATATAGCCTAAAAAGTGATAGTAAAGTTTACTTTCAGGGAGAATGATCACATTTTTTTGTACCAAACTCAAGGCAGAGATAATCTTGATCTTTGGGGGAATCATCACAATTTTACTGAGGTAGCAAAGAGTAATTTTGTTTTGTGTCTCTGAAGATGGAGTTGCTTGCTGTAGCTAGTCTCCTCACCACTTCCCTACTAGAGAGTAGATTCTACCTCACTCCATCTCTCCCAACCCCCGACTTTTAAATGGTGAAAAGGAGATACAGAGAAGGTTGTCTTCTCTAGAATTACCTGGCAATATGACCTAGAGAACATGGGTAGAGACTTGGGAGGTGGGTTTTTTTTTCCCTTTAAAAACAAAAAACAAAAAAAACAACCCTCACATAAAACAGCTGCGCTGCTGCTACCCATGTTGGGTAGTCTAATCAACTGAGACAGCAGATAGGATCTTTACCTCATTTGTTGGTTCACTTTCTTCTGACCATTTAGTTAATAATCTAGAATGAGAATGAGTTTCTACCAGCATTTGTTTTGAATCCATGTTTTGCCCAAGAGATAAAAATGGTATCTTTAAAGCTAAGCCTTTTGAAAACCAAAAACTGTGAGGTAATTATGGCTTAGGTTATTGTAACAATGATTCTCTTATAACTTAAAGTATATTCACTTACATTTTTCAAATATGAAGGATGCTTGAAAGGTCCCTTGTGTGAGAGCTTCATTATGCCTCTCTGGTCTTATCAGAGACATTCCGTGGGACACAGTTAATCATTTTTGCTGATGAAGCTAATAGCTTAGCCAGAATGGCTTATTTACAAGTAAAACAATTGGATAATTCCGGTTGTTTAGATTTGTTAACTTTCACATACCTAGAATGCAGAAATGATGAGTTTGATTCTCTTTTTTCAGACAACAGAATGAAGATGAGATTAGTTCAGAATATCAAATGACTGCATTTTTTGCCTCCTGATTACTCAGATTATTCTAAATGGAAAAAGTCTTCTTTTTCCCTTTTAAATCTGAAAAATAGACTTATAAAAACTTGTAAAAATGAAGCCCCTGTCAAGGGAGAGGAGTTAGCAGGAGAATTTTATCTTTACAGAATTTCTCTTTGCCACTTGTTTCAGGTTAATGGTAAGAGTTACCCGCAGGCTAAGTTGCTATTGGGACAGATGGGGGCATTGCATCCAGCCAATAGGCTAGCTGCTTATATCACAGGCAGGTTGCGACCCTCAGTCCTGGACCTCTCAACCCTCAGTACTGTCATCTCCAAGGTAGCATCCAATGCCAAGGTGGCTGCATCCAGGAAACCACGTACCCTGTTGCCTTCAACATCCAATTCCAAAATGGCATCCTCCTCTGGCGCTCCAACAAATCGCCCTGGGAAGAATCTGAAGGCATTTGTCCCAGCAAAACGGCCAATTGGTAAGTTGGAGTGTACGTATGGTTTGGAATGGCCTATGACTTGGTGGTGGGCCAGTTGGTACAGGCTTGGAGGTTGTTAAAATTAGAGAAATATGTAATTTGGCATTATTCGTATTCTTGATGTCTGTCTTGCCTGGGCTTTTAAAATTTTTGATTTTATTTTTTAATAACACTGACCTGAAGGCAAGTTTTACAGTTGTTTGTAAGGGTTTTAGACTCTTTATTAATATAGCAAAGACTTAGGATTTTAATTTTGTTTCTAGAAAGGGAAGAGATTTAAAAATAGTTTACTATTGCTGGGTACAGTGGCTCATGCCTGTAATCTCAGCACTTTGGGAGGCTGAGGCGGGTGGATCATGAAGTCAGGAGTTTGAGACCAGCCTGGCTGACATGGTAAAACCCTGTCTCTACTAAAAATACAAAAGTTAGCCAGGCGTGGTGGTGCACGCCTATAATCTCAGCTCCTCGGGAGGCTGAGGCAGGAGAATCTCTTGAACCCAGGAGGCAGGGTTGCAGTGAGCCGAGATTGTGCCACTGCACTCCAGCATTGGCGACAGAGCGAGGTTCCATCTCCCCCCACCCCCAAAAAAGTTTACTATTTAAAATACTATTTTACTAAATTATTCATTAAAATATTTTACTAAATTAAAAATAGTTTACTCTTTTCCTATGAGGGCTGGTGTTTTTGGCATCTTGCTGAATTCTTGCTGGTGCTGTGTAAATTCTTCTGTTGGTAGTTCTTAAACTTATGAAATCAAGGAGCTAGCAAAAGCTGTTGGGGTGAGTAGTATAGGCTTAAAGTAGAAAGCTCCTATAAATACAATTTTGGCAATGTTGGTTTATTCTATTCATCTCTGTTTTGTGAATGAAAATCTCTCTTTTTTTATTTGAGACAGAGTTTCACTCTTGTTGCCCAGGCTGGAATGCTGTGGCGTGATCTTGGCTACTGCAACCTTTGCCTCCTGGGTTCAAGTTATTCTCCTGCCTCAGCCTCTCAAGTAGCTGGGATTACAGGCATGTGCCACCATGCCCAGCTTATTTTTGTATATTTAGTAGAGACAGGGTTTCTCTATGTTGGTCAGGCTGGTCTCGAACTGCTGACCTCAGGTGATCCGCCTGCCTTAGCCTCCCAAAGTGCTAGGATTACAGGCGTGAGCCACTGATGAATGCAGATCCCTTTTGCTTAACATTTAAATGCTGAAGTCTGTAATAAATTACCTTCTTGAAGCATTTGTGTTTTAGCATTGAGAGTATCTGTAGTTGGTTTATTGCATTCCTCATTTTGTTGTTTCATATCTGTTAGGAATGTTAAGTGAGCATGTCAGTTGAAATCTCTGGCTGAATGGTTAGAGTTGTGTGAAGATAGAAGGTATTTATTGTCTGCCATAAAAAGAACCTATTTTACCTCTTATAAAGCAGCTTCAATTGTGACTGAGGGGAAGTAAAACAATCCTATCCTGATCTCTTTTGAGAAATGTCTTTATATATTTTAAGAATATGTATTATATAACCATCTCATGATAGGACAGCTGTAAAGAGGTGAAAGTGCTCAGACAGGAGAAAATGGTAGAAACAAGTTTTTACATTAGAATTCGGGGGAAAAAAACCCTCTCATTTTCTTTTATCTGTTTTAGGTGATGAAGTTTTTGCTACTGTATTGTCTTTTTAGTATCCTGATAGTTTGAATATATTGCACAAGAATTTTAGTAGGAACAGTCTATTTTTAAATTTTTTTTTTCCAAGATGGAGTCTTGCTCTGTTACCCAGGCTGGAGTGCAGTGGCACTATCTCAGTTCACTGCAACCTGCACCTTCTGGGTTCAAACAGTTCTCCTGCCTCAACTTCCTGAGTAACTGGGATTACAGGCCCGCACCACCACACCCAATTAATTTTTGTATTTTTAGTAAAGTCAGGGTTTCACCATGTTGGCCAGGCTGGTCTCGAACTCCTGACCTCGTGATCTGCTGCCTTGGCCTCCCAAAGTGCTGGGATTACAGGCGTGAGTCACTGCATCCAGCCTGGAACACTCAATTTTAATCCCTTTCCTGTTAGAATTATAAGGGTTTGTTTTTGGCTGAGGCAAGTGCTTGATTTCTGAGGGTAGAAATTGGCACAAATAATGCAGGTAGGTAGTACCTGTAAGAAATTGACCCAGTGGTGCGCAATAAATGTTGGTAAGCACAGTCACTAAGAGGATAAAATATCAGAACTGAAGATTTTTGACCTGCAAATTTCTATTTGCAGCGGCTCGACCCTCTCCTGGTGGTGTGTTCACACAGTTTGTGATGAGTAAAGTTGGAGCCTTGCAGCAGAAGATACCTGGAGTTAGCACACCCCAAACCATGGGAGGGCCACAGAAGTTCAATATCAGACCTTCTCCAGTAATGGTCGTCACACCTGTGGTTTCTTCTGAACCAGTTCAGGTGTGCAGCCCTGTGACTGCTGCTGTCACTACTACCACCCCTCAAGTGTTTTTAGAAAATGTTACTGCTGTGACACCTATGACTGCTATTTCTGATGTGGAAACTAAGGAAACTACTTATTCTTCTGGTGCCACCACTACAGGGGTTGAGGTCTCTGAAACTAGTATCAGCACCCCTGTAACATCTACCCAGTCTACAGCCACTGTGAACCTTACCAAAACCACTGGGATAACTACCCCTGTGGCTTCAGTTGCTTTTCCTAAGTCTTTGGTAGCATCTCCTCCAACCATAACTCTTCCTGTTGCTTCCACTGCTTCCACCTCCTTAGTCGTGGTGACTACAGCTGCATCTTCCTCAGTGGTGACCACGCCAACTTCATCTCTGGGCTCTGTTCCTATCATACTCTCAGGAATTAATGGAAGTCCACCAGTGAGCCAGAGACCAGGTAAGGCCTAGATGTTATTAGCTGCTTTATTACTGTACAGCTATTTATATAATTTTGTGATTGTGACAGGATTATAGATATGTCAGGATAACAGTATAGGTATTTCTGTTGTAACATGATACATGTATTCGTGAAAACCTCTGCATGCTGCAAAACTGAACACTAAAATTAATAGAGCTCATGGTTAATATAGGATTGGGATAAATCACTGAAAATATATGCAGTTTTGTCACCAGAACATTAATAAAAACAATAACTGATAACCTTGAGAGAGAACTTGAACAACCTTGACTGATAGTTTAGTGGAGCTGGAGGTTGCCACTCAAAATACTCAGAAACATTAGAATGGACGTAGTGGCTGGTACTGAAATAATGCAGATAAGACTGGAGCTCGGAGCTTCTAAGATGGGCATGGGAGGAAACCTGATCTGCTGTGTGCTGAGAGCTAGGAGTGCACATCTTTGAGGAGGGAGCCCCGAATGCAAGTGTTTTCCTTTTGTGGGGTGGGGAGGGTGCTGCTTTTCAATTGGAGAGAGATGAGCAGACTTCATTGCCTTTGTCTAGTAAAAAGCATTAATGAATCAGCACTTACTTAACTGCTGGACATGAACTGATTGAAATAGAAATAAGGAGGCATATATGTTTAGGGTTCTAATATTTTTATAAACTTTTTAGTTAAAGTCTTGTTTGTTGGCTTAGATTGAGTGAATTTGAAAAGGAATATCCTACACTTCGGTAGTTTTTATATCCAGATACAAATAGCTAAAGTAAGTGGTTCTTTTAATCTACTCATAGAGGAATTAATGTGGAAAAGAGCAAGAGACTTTGCAGGTTTTGAGGGGAAATAATTACCCAATAGCAATTCTGTCTTGGCTATTGATGTTTTTCTCTTAAACATTTTTGCATTTAGTGATGTGGTCCAAATCCCTCTCTGTCTTTTATGGAAGAAGAGATTGGGAGTTAGTTTGGAGGTTGAAGTTCTGTTGAAGGGAAAAGTGAATCACAATATTAAGTGTGTTTGTCATCTGCTTCTTCCCATAAGTGAGCCCATAAAACATGATTAGTCTGATACATAGCTTTGGAAGTGAAGTTGTTAGTGAAGCTACTTTAATTTCATATTGAATCTCAACGTGCATATCTGTTATATTTTAATAGATCGTATCTTCTAAACTGTATGGATTCCAGCCTTTTCCTGTACTCTTAATTCTTTCATGAAACAATAAAGTAGTTTATTCTTCTGTAATTCTGTTGTTTCTCAGACTTCAGTTATTCAGGATATGCATTCAGATATTTTGCTCTGAGTCCCATCTGTACTGTCAACTGCTTAATATTTTTATTTAAATTACCTGCCTTTTAAATATGTAAATGTTTATTTATTTATGAGATGGAGTCTTGCTCTGTTTTAAAAGCATCTTTTACCTCTTTTTTTTTCTTTTTTCAAAACAGTCTTGCTCTTGTTGCCCAGGCTGGAGCGTGATGGTGTGATTTCGGCTCATTGCAACCTCCGCCTCTTGGGTTCAAGCGAGTCTCCTGACTTAGCCTCCTGAGTAGCTTGGGTTACAGGTGCCTGCCACCATGCCCGGCTGATTTTTGTACTTTTAGTAGAGATGGAGTTTCACCATGCTGGCCAGGCTGTTCTCCAACTCCTGAGCCTGTGATCCGCCTGCCTCGGCCTCCCAAAGTGCTGGCATTACAGGTGTGAGCCACCATGCCCGGCTGTAAATGTGTTTTTAAGAGATAGCATGAATTGGAAACCAGCATTACTCAGTATAATAGAGGTTAACCCTATAAATAAATATACCAGAAACTATAATATTTTAAAAAATGATTAAATTCCTGTTAGCTACTATATATTCTGAGCACATAACTAAAAGAAGAAAGTTAGAAAATACTAGAGTAACATTAAAGACATATCATCAAAGACTGGTAGCTAAAAATATCTTCTATAATACCATTTGATGTTAAAAAATATGTAGATAGATATATTTTTATTTTTATTTTTATTTATTTATTTATTTATTTTTTTTTTTTGAGACGGAGTTTCGCTCTTGTTACCCAGGCTGGAGTGCAATGGCGCGATCTCGGCTCACCGCAACCTCCGCCTCCTGGGTTCAGGCAATTCTCCTGCCTCAGCCTCCTGAGTAGCTGGGATTACAGGCACGCGCCACCATGCCCAGCTAATTTTTTTTGTATTTTTAGTAGAGACGGGGTTTCACCATGTTGACCAGGATGGTCTCGATCTCTTGACCTAGTGATCCACCCGCCTCGGCCTCCCAAAGTGCTGGGATTACAGGCGTGAGCCACCGCGCCCGGCCGTCTTTGAGAAATTTGATGTATTTTTTTGTGCGTGCAGAATGCCTGTCTGATAGAAAATCACATGTTAAGCTAAAGTCTTTGTTTCATTTGTTTGATTTTTTTTCTCTTGAGCAGCAAGCTTTTGAAGTTTTATTTATTAATGTTAAATAAGCTCACCAATTTGAATAGTAATGTTAGACCAGTTTCATTTATGCTTACTATTACCATGATTCCTGCTTCTTTATCTCTCTGATCTAAAAAAAAAAAAAATCTAGATTACTCGTACTGTTTTGTCCTATGTCTTTAGTATTTCTAAATATCTCTTCTAATGAGTAAAGGGCATCTGTAAGTACTATTAATGGTTTGAAATCTCTATTAATTCACATCTTCTGCATTAAATTTCTGCTTTTACTATTTTAAAAGCATCTTTTTGCCTCTTTTTTCTTTTTTTTTTTTTTAAGATGAAGTCTTGCTCTTGTTGTCCAGGCTGGAGTGCAGTGATGTGATTTCAGCTCACTGAAACCTCCGCCTCCTGAGTTCAAGCAATTCTCCTGCCTTAGCCTCCCGAATAGCTTGGATTACAGAATGCCGTCACCACTCCCAGCTAATTTTTACATTTTTAGTAGAGATGGGGTTTCATCACGTTGGCCAGGCTGGTCTCAAACTCCTGACCTCAGGTGATCCACCTGCCTTGGCCTCCCAAAGTGCTGGGATTAAAGGCATGAGCCACTGCACCTGGCCTTTTTGCGTTTTCTAAGCCAGGTTTATTTCCCTCCTTCTATGATGTCTGTTAATTTTATTACATTTTGGGGGCTTTGTCATTTTTTTCTTTTGAAAAGTAATTCCCACAAACCTTTAAGCTTTGCTTGTTAGTGAATTTTAAAAACCGAGAAGCCCTTTATAAACCAATAATTTTTTGTTCTTTATCTTCCTCAGGTAGTATAAGCTTAGAAATTCAGTCATAATTCTAGTAAATGTTATGAGCCTTAAAGTTAAATTGTGCAGCATATGGATTTTATTTAAAAAAATTAAAAAGAGGCCAGGCACTGTGGCTCATATCTATGATCCCAACACTTTAGGAGGCTGAGGCAGGAGGATCGCTTGAGCCCCAGGAGTTGGAGACCAGCCTGGGCAATAGAGCAAACTCCTTCTCTCTAAAACAAAACAAAACAAAACAAACAAACAAAAAATGTGCATCTGTGGTCCCAGCTCCTTGGCAGGCTCAGCCTGGAAGTTTGAGGCAGCAATGAGCTGTGTTGGCACCACTGCACTCCAGCAGGGGTGGCACAGTGAGATCCTTTCTAAAAAAATTTTTAAAATAAAACTGAAGAATAATTTTATCATAAAGGATCTCTTTAACAGGAATCCAATTTAGAGGGATACCCATGTTTTTAGGCAGAAGTATTATCTCTTTAAATGTGCCTCTTGACAACTGATACTCTATTTTTTACCATTCTAAATGTAAAGCTCCATAATGTCTAGCTGTTCTCAGCCATAAATAGTGTATTATGAAAGTACAGAATTTCAGCAACTTTATATTTCAGATTGGAAGTTATTTTGCAGCAAGGTCAGATTCAGGGCCTTAATAGTTTTTTTGTTTGTTTGTTTGTTTATTTGACTGGGCATGGTGACTCATGACTGCAGTCCCAGCACTTTGGAAGGCCAGGAGTTTGAGACTAGCTTGAGCAACAAAACAAGACCCTGACTCTACAAAGCATAACATAATTAGCCAGGTGTAGTGACACGTTCTGGTAGTCCCAGCTACTTGGAAGGTTGAGGTGGGAGTTAGAGACTGCAACAAACTATGATTGAGCCACTGCACTGAAGCTGGGGTGACAAGTGAGACCC
>NW_016107385.1:4250185-4254234 GCF_001604975.1 Cebus imitator
AAAAGCCAGGTGTGGTGGCTCATGCCTATAATCCTAGCACTTTGGGGGGCAGAGGCAGGTGGATCACAAGGTCAGGAGTTAAAGACCAGCCTGGCCAAGATGGTGAAACCCCGTCTCTCCTAAAAATATAAAAATTAGCTGGGCATAGTGATGGGCACCTGTAATCCCAGCTACATGGGAGACTGAGTCAGGAGAATCACTTGAAGCCCAGAAGGCGGAGGTTGCAGTGAGCCAAGATCACACCACTGCACTCAGCCTGGGCGACAGAGTAAGATTCTGTCTCAAAAAAAAAGCTGCATGCAGTGGCTCAGGCCTGTAATCCCAGCACTTTGGGAGGCCAAGGAGGGCAGATCAGTAGTGGTCAGGGGTTTGAGACCAGCCTGGCCAGCATGGTGAAACCCTGTCTCTACCGCAAAAATACAGAAATAAGCCAGGTGTAGTAGCGTGCACCTGTAGTCGCAGCTACTTGGGATGCTGAGGTGGGAGAATCACTTGAACCAGGGAGGCGTGGAGGCTGCAGTCAGTCGAGATTGTGCCATTGCACTGTAGCCTGAGCAACAGAGCAAGACTGTGTTTCAAAAAAAAAAAAAAAATCATGAATACTTTTTTTCCTACATGTGTTAAAGGAGAATTTTCGTACTATGTTTCCATTTCCTGTTTTTCAGAAAATGCTGCTCAAATTCCAGTGGCTACTCCACAGGTCTCTTCTAACACAGTGAAACGTGCTGGACCTCGATTGTTGTTGATTCCGGTGCAGCAGGGTTCTCCTTCTCTCAGACCTGTCTCAAACACACAACTTCAGGGACATCGGATGGTCTTACAGCCTGTTAGGAGTCCAAGTGGAATGAACCTATTCAGGCACCCTAATGGGCAGATTGTCCAGCTTCTACCTTTGCATCAGCTTCGAGGCTCTAATACTCAGCCCAACTTACAGCCTGTCATGTTTCGGAACCCAGGTATAAACTTCTTTCTTATTAACTTTTCTTTTGTTGCATCAGTTGGCCATATGGTATGTTAATACACCAGTATAGTTTTTCTCGCTTTCTTAGAATTGCTTTTCCAAAAAGAAAAGCAAGCATTGCAAGTCTTGATATCGGCAGTTGTGATTTAAAAATTTCTCTCTTATTTTTTAAACTAGGGTCTGTAATGGGAATCCGGTTACCTGCTCCTTCCAAACCCTCTGAGACTCCACCGTCTTCCACTTCATCCTCTGCTTTCTCTGTCATGAATCCTGTAATCCAAGCTGTTGGGTCTTCAGCAGTAAATGTTATCACTCAGGCACCATCATTGCTTTCCTCTGGAGCTAGTTTTGTGTCTCAAGCTGGTACATTGACCCTGAGGATTTCTGCTCCTGAACCACAAAGCTTTGCAAGTAAAACAGGCTCTGAAACCAAAATAACGTATAGCTCAGGAGGACAGCCTGTTGGTACAGCCAGTCTTATTCCTCTCCAGTCTGGTAGTTTTGCCTTGTTACAGCTCCCAGGACAAAAGCCTGTTCCTAGCTCCATTCTTCAACATGTTGCTTCCCTTCAGATGAAGAGAGACTCTCAGAATCCAGACCAGAAAGATGGAAAAAACTCAATAAAAAGAGAGCAAGAAACCAAGAAGGTTCTACAGTCAGAAGGACAGGCTGTAGACCCTGAGGCTAATACAATAAAACAAAACTCAGGAGCTGCTACCTCAGAAGAAACTCTGAATGATTCCTTGGAAGACAGGAGTGATCATTTGGATGAAGAATCCCTTCGAGAAGAAGGTTCTGCAACTGTCAAACCATCTAAGCATTCCTGTATCACTGGGTCACATATAGATGAAAACTATAAAGATGTTAATGAAGAATGTGGGGCTAGGAATCATAATAGTTCCAAAGAAAAAGTGGCTGTTCTAGAAGTTAGGGCCATTTCTGAAAAAGCCAGTAATAAGACAGTTCAAAATATGAGTAAAGTACAGTATCAAAAACTTGGTGATAGGAAGGTGGAACAGCAGAAAGGATCAGACAATCCAGAAGAAAACTCAAATGAATTTCCAGACGTCTCTAAGGAAGAAAGTAAATTTGAATTGTCAGGGAGCAAAGATGTGGAGCAGCAATCTCATCCACAGCCAGAGGCCACAGAGAAGGAATGTGGAGACTCTATGGAGAAAGACAGTATTAGGGAAAGGTGGAGAAGACATCTGAAGGGCCCCTTAACCAGGAAATGTGTTGGAGCTTCACAGGAATGTAAGAAAGAGGCAGATGAGCAGTTAATTAAAGAAACAAAGACATGTCAGGAAAATTCAGATGTGTTTCAACAACAACAACAAAGCATCTCTGACTTACTTGGAAAAAGGGGAATCACTGAAGATGCCAGAGTTTTGAAAACTGAGTGTGATTCTTGGAGTAGGATTTCTAGTCCTTCAGCCTTCTCCATTGTTCCTAGGAGAGCTGCAAAAAGCAGCAGAGGGAATGGACATTTTCAGGGTCATTTACTGCTAACTGGAGAACAGATACAACCAAAGCAAAAGAAGAAGGTTGGGAGAAGCAGTGCTGACCTCACTGTTTTGGATTTGGAAGAGGATGAAGATGAGAATGAGAAAACCGATGATTCTATTGATGAAATTGTGGATGTTGTTTCTGACTACCAGAGTGAGGAGGTTGATGATATAGAAAAGGTGGTGAGCCTATTTTTCTTGTGACTAAAACCTAAAGGATGTAAATGATTTATTAGAGACAGTAGCTTTTTCAGAAGATCACTAAGATATAATACATTTAATTGGTTGCCTAGGTTTAGATTATGACTTAAATGGCTTAGTAGTTTTTAGGTTGTGTCAGTCAAGCAACATTTATTAAGCTTATATTATTCTTTGAGACTTGTCTGGTTTTATGGGAAGGCTGCCTTAAGCCTTTGGGGGATAGGTGCTTGAGAGTTCCTACCAAGTTGGATTTTTAAAATCCTGAAACCACTACTCTCATTTGAGCTCAGTCAATTTCTGCGACGTCTTCTATGTGAGGTGGTTGTAGCTTCTCTGGTAAATGTTAATCAGAAACTGGGAGTAGGTGACCTTAGAACTTACTCACTTGCATTTGGAGAGGTGTTTTTGTATTTGGAGAAAAACTGGAAAGTACCATCTAATATTCTGATATCATCTTGCCTTGAGTTGCTTTTATTTCCAAAAATTAAATAGTCTCCAGAATTTATATTCTAGACTTTGGTCATCATCCTTGTAATATGCCCTTTGTGGCCTATTTTTATTATTTTCCCGAAGTGTTTTGATAGGATTCCTATTTAGGGTTGTTGTATTTACTAAACTAAGTAACTGTCAGATATTGATATAGTGCAGAAGTTGGACAAACTTTTTCTCTAAAGGGCCGGATAGTAAATAGTTTTAGACTTTGCGGAGAGCCAGATGGCTACCTGTTGCAACTGCTTGACTGCTGTTGTAGTATAGAAGCAGCTATATTCCCTTAAAACTTTATTTTAAAAAGGCCAGGTATAGTGTCTCACGCCTGTATTCCAGCACTTTGGGAGGCCTAGGCGGGTGGATCACCTGACGTCAGGAGTTCAAGACCAGCCTGACCATCATGGTGAAACCCCATCTCTGCTAAAAATACAAAAAATTAGCCGGGTATGGTGGCGGGTGCCTGTAATCCCAGTACTCAGGAGGCTGAGGCAGGAGAATCACTTGAACCTGGGAGGCGGAGGTTGCAGTCAGCTGAGCTCACGCCATTGCACTCCAGCCTGGGCTACATTAGCAAAACTCCATCTCAAAAAAACAAAACTTTATTTAAAAAAAAAAAGTTACTGTGCTGTGGTTTGCTTACGCCTGACGTAAGATCTGATGTAAAACATAGGGATATCATAGCCAGCTGCCTGTGGAGTGCCCTAAAATCTAAACGGTATTCTTCTCTTCAGGAGCAGATGACAGCCATCTGCACTAATTGTCATACAACTGCTTGTTTTAGAATCGCACTTCCTTGAGATTCATTCTGCCTCTCTGTTATCTGGTTCTTTTCTGTTAGTGCTCAACTGCTTTTTGCACATAAAATATAACGAAAATATTATTATTTTAAAAAT
>NW_016107385.1:4254594-4256036 GCF_001604975.1 Cebus imitator
GCTCACGGCAGCCTCTGTCCCCCAGGTTCAAGCAGTGCTCCTGCCTCAGCCTCCCGAGTAGCTGGGATTACAGGAGCCTACCTAATTTTTGTATTTTTAGTAGAGATGAGGTTTCACTATCCTGGCCAGGCTGGTCTTAATGTGCTTATATTAGTTATATCAGTACCTCTGTTGTCTAATTTATAAAGGAGGATCTGTTTCTAAAATTGGATGATTCATATTCATTTGACTTATACTTTCTCTCCATAGCTTAATCTTTTTCAAGGATAGATGTAAATTCATCAACTTTAGGAGTTACATTGCAGATTTTTTGGTGTTTTTTTGCAGTCTCCTTCTGTAAGTCAGCCCAAGTAAACATCAGACTAAAAAACAGTCCATCTTTAAAACTGGTGAAAATTAATACTGTCAGTGAAACTGCCATAATAGAACCTTTAAAGTAGTTTTTTTTTGTTTGATTTTGTTTTTTTTGATGGAGTCTTGCTTTGTCATCCAGGCTGGATTTGCAGTTGTTAGATCTTGGCTCACTGCAACCTCTGCCTCCCAGGCTCAAGCGATTCTCCTGCCTCATCCTCCTGACAAGCTGGGATTACAGGAGTGCACCACAATGCCCGGCTAATTTTTGTATTTTTGGTAGAGACAGGGTTTCACTATGTTGGCTAGGCTGGGCTTGAACTCCTGACATCAGGTGATCTGCCCACCTCGGCCTCCCAAAGTGCTGGCATGAGCCACCATGCCCAGCCTAAAGTATGTTAATCATACAAGGAGGCATTGTTTGAATGTACTAATAGGGAATTTGACAAGCAAACAAATTATACTGACTTTTTTTTTTAAAGTAAGGTTATATTAAGTGATCTCTCAAACCTAAAGTCGACATTGTTTTTATGTACACATCCCACACCTGTGTTATCTTTATGATTAGCATTATATTGTTATATTGGAATACTATGAGGGAAGTTGTGAGTAGCTGCTTTAATTTAAATCTTCCTTTGTCGAAGTTATTGGATATTATTTAGAAATCCTGCAGTTATGCCAGGCGTGGTGGCTCATGCCTGTAATCCCAGCACTTTGGAGCCCAGAAATTTGAGACCAGCCTGTCCAACATAGTGAAACCCCATCTCTACCAAAAATATAAAAATTAGCCGTGCATGGTGGTATGTGCCTATAGTTTCAGGTACTTGGGAGGCTGAGGCAGGAGAATCTCTTAAATCCAGGAGGTGGAGGATGCCGTGAGCCAAGATCATGCCATTGCACTCTAGCTTGGGTATTAGAGTGGGACTCCATCTTAAAGAAAAAAGGAAAAAAAAATCCTGCAGTTAAAAGCACACAGTAGGCAGACATATAGACATTCTTCAAACTTAAGTATTATAAAGCATCTGCCTGCATTACTACTGCTACTACTATTACTACTACTACTACTACTACTACTACTTTTTTTTTTTTTT
>NW_016107385.1:4256046-4258883 GCF_001604975.1 Cebus imitator
TTTGAGACGGGGTCTCCGTCACCCAAGCTGGAGTGCAGTGACATGATCTCTGCTCACTGCAACCTCCACTTGCAGGGCTCAAGTGATCCTCCCACCTTAGCCTCCTGAATATCTGGGACCACAGGCATGCACCACCATGGTTGGCTAATATTTTGTAGAGATGAGATCTCATTGTGTGGCTCAGGTGGTCTTGAACTCCTGGGCGCAAGTGATTCACCCACCTTGGTCTTCCAGGGTGTTCGGATTGTGGGGATTACAGGTGTAAGCTACCGTTCCTGGCCCATTACTACTTTTTTAGGTTTTGTTGGCAGTCTTGATTTTGCCTTCTAGAGTTAATTTTAGTACACATTGTTTACATTGTTTAAATTTAATATATATTGTTTAAATTATTTTTTAATTGAGGTGGGAACATATATGATGGCTTGTATTTAGTGTGACAGCCTTATGAAGCCTATAAATTGGGGTAACTTTTTTCTAGCAAGTTTAAGCATAGAATTAATGATTGGGATACTTCATTTTGAGTTTTGTCTCTCTGGTACAGTGTTTCATTTCTGGCATAGTAAACACTTTGATTTATTTATTTATTGGCACAGAGACATTACAAGTGAACACTATTTTAAAGGTGGGCTTAAAAAGACCTGATTATCCCACATATCCATATAACTCTACTGTTACATAAAATATTTAGCAAGTTTCTGTGGCAGGTGCTCAGTAAACGCTTACTTGGTTGACTCCTTTTTTGGTATAATAAGGAAATACAGCAACTGTGGGCTTTTTGGAAACCTGAAATTCCTCACAAGCTCTCATTTTGTGGGGTTGAGAGAGTTGCAGGACTGGGCTATATCCTGTATATTAATTAGGATATATAGGGCTATATCCTATATACTTGTCTTTGTATGCTAATGTGTGTTGATTTGTGGACATTTAATAGGATATTAGTCATGAAGCCTCCTTAAAGTGGAACTTGAATTTTTCTTATTTCCATATTTCTCTCACCAAATTTTATTTTACTGTTGTTTAATCATTAGCTTTATGAAACCTTAATAGATCCGTACCTGAATTTTGTCTACTAGAAATAACATTGAAGCATCAGTGCAGTCCTTTGAAGACTCTGTTTAGTGATGTCTGTTTATTTATTTTATATTTTATTTTTTTGAGACAGGGTCTCACTCTGTGTCCCAGACTGGTGTGCAGTGGTACAGTCTTGGCTCACTGCAGCCTTGAACTCCTGGGCTCAAGCAGTCCTCCCACCTCAGCCTCCCAAGTAGCTGGAATTACGGGTGATCGCCACCATGTCTAGCTAATTTTTTTTTTTTGGTAGAGACGGCGTTTTGTCTTGTTGCCCAGGCTGGTCTTGCACTCCTGAGCTCAAAATGATCCACTCGCCTGGGCCTCCTAAAGTGCTGTGTTATAGGTGTGAGCCACCACAGGTGGCCATGATATCTGTTGAATATATATATCTGTGACTTACAACATAGTTCTTGGTTGTTAATTCTAATGATATGTTATCTTTCTGTCTTAATTCCTTGTTATGACTAACAGTCTTAAGATTATCAGTACTCATAACACTAATATGTTTGGCATTAGTTGGTTTTATAAAGGGAGCATGCAGTTAAAGAGTTTAAGTGTGCTTGCCACTCAATACATTATTTACTGTTGTAATGATGTATTTCAGAATAACTGTGTAGAATACATTGAAGATGATGAGGAGCATGTGGACATTGAAACTGTAGAAGAACTCTCAGAAGAAATTAATGTTGCTCACCTGAAGACCACAGCTGCCCACACACAGTCATTCAAACAGCCGTAAGTCTTACTTCTCTTTGGATTGTTTTTGTAGCTTTGTAACCACAAACAAAATGAAGTGTTCTGTTTAGGAGCTCTGGGTAACTGATCTGGTTCCTTATTCCTGTAGCTTTTTTTCTGATTAGTATAGATGAGGAGAGGAACTGGAATTTGGGTGATTAATTTTCTTTGGTCATTGCTTAGAGACAGTGTGTAAATGTGAATAACATGCTTTTGGATCCTGATACACTGGTGTTATAAAATACTAGTTTTGCTAGTTTGTAGGTATTTAAACTTGGGCAAATCTTTAATCTCTTTGAACCTTAGATTTTTTACCTATGAAACGAGGAAAATGCCCCCATTTGAAGTGTTAAATGAGATAATATATGCAACTAGCATAATAACTGACATAAGTGGACTACTCAACAAAGCTTAGTTTCTTTTATCATTTTAAGAATAGGCATTACATTCTAAATTTCGTTACTTTACTAGTTGAACAGGTGAGATACAGGTAGGAAAATTTTTCTTCCTGTTACACTGATGAGATGAAAATATGGAAGGAATGATGGCCTGCTAAGGAAAATTTACTTCATTTTGTATTTTAGTAAGCCTTATATTGATTATGGATTGGGGTGTGAGAAAGAGTACAGAAGGAAGATACTTTGTGTAAGACATTGTACTTTTCCTATAATCTCATTAACTACTATGATATGAAGGTAGCTATGAGTTGAGAAAGAATAATTCTTCATCCCTACTGATGCTGAGAAAGTTGAAAGAGTCGAAAGTAGGACTAATAGTTTTCTTCACTCCAGAGCTGTTTGTAGGCTCTTTCAATTACCTACTGGCTAAGCTTGAAAGAACTTAATGAGTTCAGCAGTATTGCTGGGATAATGAGCTCTGTATATTAAAACTGAGTTTGTAAATAATAGCAACAAACAAAAAATAATCTAAAAAATATGTGTGAGAACATGTCTGACAAAAGCTGTTTAAGACTTTTCTCATAAAATTGTGTTGAAAGACAAAGAGGAATTTAACAAATGGACAGAGATAAC
>NW_016107385.1:4259298-4262388 GCF_001604975.1 Cebus imitator
AAAAAAAAAAAAAAAAAAATTAAAGATAAAATTAGATTTGTTTAAATTAATTATTTAAATTTAATTTAAAATAAAGGTTAAAAGTATTTAAAAATGCTGTTAGAACACCATGAAAACAGTGAAAAGGCATACTCAGACGATGAAGCAAGTATTTGCTATGTATATAAATTTCTAGTAAAACTTATAAAGATGTGCATGGTAAACTCTGTCTTGGAATATTTGATTTTGAGAAGGAAGGAGGGGAATGTGATTGAATAGAGACTGCTCATAGAAACTTCTATATTTTGAGATGTAATATTTTTCAAGTTGGATTGTTCATACGTGGGTGTTCATTATACACTTACTCCTCCTTCACAGTTGGGAGGACCAAGTGTATAATGGAAAAGCATGTATCCACAAATAACAGAAAACTTGTGTTTGTAGATTGACCCAACTGTGGGTTGGAAATATATGGAAGAAGAAAAATTGTGTCTGTATTGAACCTGTATAGACTTTATTTTCATGTCATTATTCCCCAAACAATACAGTATAACAGCTATTTACTTAGTTGTTATGTTGTACTAAGGTATTAGAAGTAATATAGGGATGATTTAAAGTACACAGGAGGAGGTGCTTATGTTACAGTATATGCAAATACTATACCATTTTATATTAGGGATTTGAGCATCTGTGAATTTTAGTGTCTGCTGGAAGTTTTGGAACTAGTGTTCCATGGATACTAAAGGATGAACTTTAAATTTGTTTATATGGTTTTTGTATTATATATTTCATGATCATACAAAATAATTGCAGTTTTAGTGACTATCTGGACACTTTTAGGGAAAATGTATAATGTCAAATAAATAATGTGGCCATAATCACACTTTGGGAAAAAGAAACTGGTAATTTCGGATGGTTTTGTTGTAACTATGATTAGATTATTTATTAAATTTCAGTAAGACACTGAAAAATCCTGTCTTTATCTAGGTGCCGTACTCACATCACTGCAGATGAAAAAGCAGCAGAAAGAAGTCGAAAGGTATTTAGGATATATTTAGTGATAATTACTCACTGAATAAAATTGTTAACATTTATCTTAGAGTTTAAACAACGTTAGCTCTATTAGCCACGATTTTTTCTCAGTGCTGTTTTTGCCAGTGAGTTAATATAATTAGTTTTTTTTTCCCCTTAATGAACTTATACCATTAATGTCCTTTTGTTCCCTTTTGATTCTTCTCCCCAGAGGATAGACTAATTTAGAGGAGTTAAAAATGGCTATGAAATTGGCCGGGCACTGTGGCTCACGCCTGTAATCCCAGCACTTTGGGAGGCCAAGGCGGGAGGATCACAAGGTCAGGAGTTGGAGACCAGCCTGACCAACATGGTAAAACCCCCGTCTCTACTAAAATTACAAAAATTAGTACATGTTGTGGCATACACCTGTAGCCCCAGCTACTCAGGAGGCTGAGGCAGGAGAATGGCTTGAACCCAGGAGACAGAGGTTACAGTGAGCCAAGATTGTGCCACTGCACTCCACCCTGGGCAACAGAGGGAGACTCCATTTCAAAAAAAAAAGGATATGAAATTTATGAAAATATATATGCTTATTTGAAAACTGATCTTGTAATGATTTGATGTAAAGTAAGCTGTCATTCTTTCTTGCCTGGGCACATGATTTTCAGTGATTTAAAAAATTATCCTCTGCAAAATGGCTGGCAGTTCAGGGATTCATGAAACTATAAACCCTTAAGTGTCTTAATCTTTTTGATGTATATCATCGTAACATAATTAAGCAGGGTTTTCTGTTTATCCTATCCAACAGTAGGCATGGAGGAGAGTTTGGTTTGTTTAAATTGTTTTCCACTTGTTTTTCTGTCTTAATTTAAGACAGCGCTGGAGGTTGGGTTGAGGTAGAGGGGTGGCATTTGGTTTCTTTAAAAAAAAACATAGTTTGTTTGGTTTTGATCTGACTTGGCGAATCATATGATACAGTGTATTTGCATGGTTGTAATTTTTTGCATACATCATTATATTTGGCATTTTGAAATTTATTCTGAAGCACTTTTCATATACAAGAATTTTCATAATAGCTAATTTATATAATCAATTGTTTTGTACCCATATTATTACATGCAAATCCTTGCCGCATTTTGCTATATTTAAAGTTTATATTGCTTTTTTTTTTCTGTCTTGGCTTTTTTTATTCTCCTTCTCTATATTAATGCATAATGGGTTTAAGTTTAGAAAGGCAATGGCTTTTACATAGAAGTCTTTGGGTACTGTCGGAGTTATGCTTACCTAACAGTGTCATAAAAAAAGAGAGAGACAATTAGAAACATCAGAGGGAAGAAACACGAAACCAATAAACTGCACAAGACAGGATATATTATTCACTTTGTATGAGTAGCATTTACAATGTCATAATAGTTAATGTTAATGCTTTTTTTAAAAAAAGTTGACAACCTGTGATTAAAATACAGAATACTTAATTTCAGTCTTGAAAAATGTGAGAATACAAATGACAAATTGCGAAGTGAGAGAGGAAAGAAGAAATAAAGGGAAGCATACGGGTGCTGATACCCTCATTTTACAAAGAAGAGAGGCAAGATAGATTGTTTATTTTTGATGAAATAAGAAATTAAGATAGAATTCAAGTTACTAAGGGATCAGTAGAACAACTAAAAGTAGTGATGTATCTGTGTTGGGATGAAAAGGTGGTAAGACATGAGGGTGATGTGAGCTTAAATCCTCTCTGCATAGCAAGAAGTCAATAGATAGCATTGAAAATGGAAAACATAAGCTTATGTTACTATTTTTGGTTTAGGATATAGATTTAAGAACTAGAAGAAGCTGCTAAAAGAATAAGAAAATGAGGCCGGGCGCGGTGGCTCAAGCCTGTAATCCCAGCACTTTGGGAGGCCAAGGCGGGTGGATTACGAGGTCAAGAGATCAAGACCGTCCTGGTCAACATGGTGAAACCCCATCTCTACCAAAAATACAAAAAATTAGCTGGGCATGGTGGTGCGTGCCTGTAATCCCAGCTACTCAGGAGGCTGAGGCAGGAGAATTGCCTGAACCCAGGAGGCGGAGGTTGCGGTGAGCCGAGATCGC
>NW_016107385.1:4262503-4265010 GCF_001604975.1 Cebus imitator
TTCTGAGGATCCAGGTACAAGTGCAGGGCATAGTTGCTTTTCATTATAAGCCTCTTAATACGTGTGTGTGTGTGTGTGTGTGTGTGTGTGTGTGTGTGTGTGTGTTTTGAAAGAAGTCTTACTGTGTTGCCCCTGTTAGTCTCAAACTCCTGGTGTCAAGTGATCCCCTACTGTGGCCTCCAAAAATGCTGAAATTACAGGTGTGAGCTACTGTGCCTGGCCAGCCTCTTCGTAATATTTTAAATCCTAGATGCAAAAATTGAAATAGAACTGAAAAAGTACAGAGTTTGAGTTTTAAGTGTTAAGTTTTAAAGGTTGTGGAGGTTTAGGTAAGAGGAGGAATAAGTAATCTAGGGTACAGGTAAAAAGCCTGTATAATGTCAGGGAGGTGTAGGATTGTATAGTATGTTTTGGGACTTTCTAGCAGATAGGAATGGTTGGAGAGAAAGGTGATTTAGAAGAATGGCAGTTGATTCTTTACCAGATTGAGGAGGATCTTACAGTATTTTTTTTTTTTTTTTTTTGAAAAAGTTAATGTAATTTGTGTCATGAAAACAAGTTTTAGTAATATAAATTATATAAATAAGCTCTTTCAGATTTCCTACACCTATAACATATACAATTTCTTCCTCATTTGAAAATCACTGAAATTTGAACTGAGAGCTGGTAAGATCACTTTAGCATGTATTAGAAATTACACTGTTGGCATTGTAAGAGTTAGATTTGAAGGAAAGATAGACTGATAGTAAGACCACCAATTGAGAAACTGTTATAAAAGTCCAGACCAAAGGTAATGGGTGCCTGAAGTAGAGCAATGTCATTTGGAACAGAGTAAGAGGGCCAGGTACATGTTTCAACATGTTTAGGAGGCATTCTTGTTTGGACAGGCTCCACCAATTCCTTTAAAACTGAAGCCTGATTACTGGAGTGACAAACTACAGAAAGAAGCAGAAGCGTTTGCTTATTATCGCCGGACACACACTGCCAATGAGCGGCGGCGGCGTGGTGAAATGAGGGATCTCTTTGAGAAATTAAAGATCACATTGGGATTACTTCATTCTTCCAAGGTTTCCAAAAGTCACATTCTTACTCGAGTAAGTGTTCTGTGTAAAGTACAATAACAGCTTGACTAAGAGATTGTTACAGATGATATGAGAAAGGGAATCCATTGACATATAAGGGAGATTGAAATAGAGCTACTTAAAACTAACAGTTGAATATGAACTAAATGAATGTCCAGTAAATCCCTTGGGGGAATATCATTATGCGAAATCACAGTAGCTTGTCACTGAAAGTCAGGTTCTTATTTGGCACAGCTATCCTTTCTTCAGATGGAGTCAGAAACTCTGGTTAGCCACATTGACCACATTCTCTTTACATTGGTGTTCTTGATAGCACTTAGTACAGGTTATCAGAGTGTAAAGCACAGCATGAGTGATATTTTAATACACTTAACAGTTGACAGTCATTTTAGAAGAAAATCTGAAATATTCAAGGGAGTAGAAGTTTTAACTTTGCATGTGGAATATCTAAAGTAATTTCATTTAAATTGTTTTTAAGTAGAAGTTGGAGGAATACTGGATAAGCATTCATATCCCTCTAGAGGAAAGTTATTTCGACCAGATTTTGATTAGACTAGGAGATGATCTTAAGGTTGATTATTAAAATCTAAGCAAAGCACAAGTGTTTTGTATCTCCTCACAGTAGTGGAATGCCTACTACCATTCAGTGATGCTTGTTGGAAATAATCATGGTCACATTCCTTAAAAGTGTAAGCCAGAAACCCTCTTACAGTTTAACAAAAAATAATTTCTGAAACATCAATTATTAATGGAATTTAAAAATTCTTTTAAGATACTAGATTAAGTTTTTTTTAATTAGAGAAATTGTGTAGGCCTTACCTCTGTTTAACGAAAGAGTGGATCAATTTTCAATAATATTGCTATTTCTATTTTAGGCATTCAGTGAAATTCAGGGACTAACAGATCAGGCAGACAAGTTGATAGGACAGAAAAATCTCCTGACTCGGAAACGGAATATTCTCATACGAAAAGTATCCTCTCTTTCAGGTGAGACAAGTCAATAATCTCTGGTAAAGAGCATACAGTTTTAGCAAGGAGAAGTCCTCAGTAGATCTTTCAGATACTACTAAATTGAAGTCTTGGCTCCCAGAGTTTACAGCACAGTTGTCCTTTGTCTGGGTGGGATTGTTTCTTTTGAAATGTAATCACCTTACTTTCCATAGTTTTCGGAATGTAGTTAAAGCAACTGGATTTCTGTTTCTCATTATGTGGGATAATGCAGAAAGTGATAATGTATATCTGTAATTCTCTTGTAGGTAAGACAGAAGAAGTGGTCCTGAAGAAGCTAGAGTATATTTATGCAAAACAGCAAGCACTAGAGGCACAAAAAAGAAAAAAGAAGATGGGATCAGATGAGTTCGACATGTCTCCCAGAATTAGCAAACAGCAGGAAGGATCTTCTGCATCATCTGTAGATCTTGGACA
>NW_016107385.1:4266150-4280703 GCF_001604975.1 Cebus imitator
TTTTTTGGTGGTGGTGGTTGTTGTTGTTGTTGTTGTTGTAGAGATGGAGGTGGGGTCTCACCATGTTGCCCAGGTTGGTTTTGAACTCCTGGACTCAAGTGATCTGCCTGCCCCAGCCTTCCAGAGTGCTGGAATTACAGGCACGAGCCACCACATACACAGCTGAATGCCTTTTATCTATAACTAATTTCTGATCTTTCTTTCAGAAAATACCTCACCCTCGAACACTCCACACACCTCAGCCAACCTTGTGATGACTCCACAAGGGCAATTGCTCACCCTAAAAGGTCCTCTATTCTCAGGACCAGTGGTAACTGTTTCTCCTGATCTCTTAGAATCTGATCTTAAGCCTCAAGTTGCCAGTAGTGCTATGGCTCAGCCAGGTATGTTGTAAGTGTTGTCCTCTATGGGAAGTGATAAAAGTTATCCCTGGTGTCTCACAGTGACCAAGGAAGCCTTTGAATGTGTTCTGTAATGATAAAGAGCTATTTTGTTGGCATTTGCCTTGGTAGGAGGTGGCCCTCTTTTTAGAACATATTTGGCTTGAGCTGTGGTACTGTTTGGTGTGTTTTACACCTGGTTTTGGGAACCATTTTGTGAAATCTGGTGATTTTTAAGTAGAATAATCAGAAAGATGTCAGAGTGAAAGGAAGATGTTAAATGATCATGGTCTTAGGTCTTGGTATTGATAAATATTTGTCAGTTTTTGGGGCAAAGGGTAAAGTTGAAAGAGAAGCCCCACTTGGGTGATCAGGTTCCAGGCACCTATATTTCTACTAAGGTAAAAGGGTCTCTCTTTAGTAATATTAAAATCCTAGTTACTTTATTGCCATTGCCAGCCAAAAGTTCCTTGTCTCTACCTTTTGCCCACCTCACTCTGGAGGACTCATCTTTTTCTGGTTCCCATGCTGCCTCTAGAGCTTAAGAATCAAAATGCATTTCTGCCTTAGGACAATAATTAACTTGGGGAGCATTTCTATAAAATAATTAAATGGAGCTTTAAAAAGTGATGGAAAGAGCGTTTTGGTTGGATTTTACTTGAGTTTTTTCTTGTTAGGTCAGTAATTTGAAGAACTGATATTTCTTTCATCTTGTTGATAAAAGTAGACTACTGCCGAGTTTAGAGTACAACTCCCTAAGATGGCCATATGGTATGACACAGAGAGAGAGGTGTTAGCACTGTAGATCTAAATGAATTTTTCTTTTAATTTTTGTTTTTCAGAAAATGACGACTTATTTATGATGCCACGAATTGTTAATGTGACATCACTGGCTACAGAGGGAGGTTTGATAGATATGGGTGGCAGCAAATATCCTCATGAAGTTCCTGATGGCAAGCCATCTGACCATCTGAAAGACACTGTCAGGAATGAAGATAACTCCTTAGGGAATAAGGGTAGAATCTCTTCCAGAGGAAACAGAGATGGCAGAGTCACGTTGGGTCCATCGCAGGTTTTTTTGGCAAACAAAGATTCTGGTTATCCACAAATAGTTGATGTTTCCAGTATGCAGGAAGCACAAGAGTTCTTACCTAAAAAGATCTCTGGTGATAGGAGAGGGATTCAGTATAAATGGAAAGAGAGTGAATTGAGAGGGGAGAGAGTGAAGTCAAAGGAGTCTTCATTTCATAAATTAAAGATAAAAGATCTCAAGGACTCAAGCATAGAGATGGAACTGAGGAAAGTAACATCAGCTATAGAGGAAGCAGCTCTTGATCCCAGTGAACTGCTAACTAACATGGAAGATGAGGATGATACTGATGAGACACTGACTTCACTGCTCAATGAAATTGCCTTTCTTAATCAACAACTAAATGATGACTCTGTTAGCCTGGCTGAACTACCCAGCTCTGTGGATACAGAGTTCCCAGGGGATGCCCCGCAGGCTTTTATCAGTAAGGTTCCTCCTGGAAACAGAGCAACTTTCCAGATTGAGCACTTGGGAACTGGTTTGAAAGAGTTGCCTGATGTTCAAGGGGAGAGTGACTCCATCAGTCCCCTCCTCTTGCACTTAGAAGATGATGACTTTTCTGAGAATGAAAAACAACTTGCAGAACCAGCCTCTGAGCCAGATGTCCTTAAGATTGTTATTGACTCTGAAATAAAGGATTCCCTCCTTTCCAACAAAAAAGATACTGATGGAGGGAAGGATACTTCTTCCCTCCCTGCAGAGCCTGAAAGTGTGTCTTCACCCCCGATCCTGCACATGAAGACTGGCCTGGAGAACAGCAACAGCACAGATACTTTGTGGAGGCCTATGCCAAAGCTGGCCCCTCTAGGTTTAAAAGTAGCTAATCCTTCCAGTGATGTAGATGGTCAGAATCTCAAAGTGATGCCTTGTTTGGCACCTATAGCTGCCAAAGTTGGGTCAGTTGGACACAAAATGAACTTAACAGGGAATGACCAGGAAGGCCGGGAAAGCAAGGTGATGCCTACATTGGCACCTGTTATAGCTAAATTGGGCAACTTGGGGGCTTCACCAGGTTCTGCAGGGAAATGAACTTACTTGTCCTTGAGCAGAAACCAGGCTGTAAGGGGAAATTGATTTCACCTCCTTTCTCTGCAGGTATCTGTTTATTTGTGTCTTGGAACTTGGATCCTTGACTTCAATGATGCAGTGGATAATGATGGAGAAAGGGGGTAGGGTGCTGACCCTGGTATAAGAAGTACTCTGAAATTCTGATCATGTTAAAATGTGTTACCTCACTTGTGGTGCTGGGTCCCCTCATCCTCTCTAAGAAGATGTGATCCATTGCTGAACACGAGGTGCCCCTCTTACCCAAGGAATTTATAACAAGACTCTGGCCCCACAGTGGTTTCTAATTCTTCCCCCCAAGAGAAAGAGCTGTTTGCAACTTTGGAGTTGCTGTGGACTGAACTACAACTCGGAGCTGTTGGATTAAGTCTGAAATCTAAGGAATGTGATGGACTTGTGCAAAGGGATCCAGAAGAGATACTTTTTAGTTGATGTTTAAAGAATAGGGAGAGAGAGGATGGGTACCATGGAATACCAAAGTGAAGGACTTTGTGTCATTCAGCAAAATTTTCTTTTTTCATATCCCAAGTAGCTCCCATTCCGTCACCTTTGCAACCAGAATTAACAAATTCAAGCCTTCGGTAAAGTAGGGATGCTTTTAACTTTTATTATTAAGGTAATTATTTTGAGATCTTAAAAAAATAGTAGTTCTCCCTTATTTTTGTGGGTATTGAAAAGATCATTTAACATTACCAGGGAATTTTACTGGGAATATATATTTTGGAGGTAGGCATAGAAGGAGCCCTACCTCTTCCACAGGTTGTATCAGTCAGGAGACAGCTAAAATAAAATGCATTATCTCCCCAGACCAGAGACAGTGGCCAAAATAAAAAATCGTGGGGCTGGAAATTTCCCAAATCAAACCAGCCTCCTGGTGCTTGAAGGTTTCATTCACTATTACCTTCACAGGATGTAAAGAAAAGTCACAGTTGGCACTCTTTACCAGGGAAATAAGGCAGTATTTGAATCACAAGATATATTTTTTATCTGCAACCATGGGTTCAATGATCTGTAGAGCTTTTTCACTCATTAGCTGTCAGGATATGAAGGACTGACACTCTGTAAAGATAAAGATATTTATATTTTTGTATAGTTGTTTTCATAGATTTCTCAAAGGCTGAAGTTTTCAACCCAGAAGATGAGATTTGTATTGAGTATAGAAATGATGTTTCCTATCTAGTTTGTAAATAATCATGGTGCACTTGAGGGGTCTCGTGGAAACTCCTGGGGGCAAGAATCACTATTCTGAAACTGTATAGACTGGGATTTAGCTGCTGCATTTTGCCTTTCTTAAATAATTATATTTTGGAATGTAACCCCTGTTCTGTCTTCATTGACAGGATTTGCTTGTGTTGTTAAAACACTAACACAAGAGCTTCCAGTGCCTGGGCCGTGCCTAGGTGATGCTATTTCTTCTATATCTCCTGTCTTCTTTATCCCAAATCCCACTCAGCATATCTTCAGACCTAGGTTGTGAGACCAACTTTGGATTGGATCTAGCCAGTGAATTATTATTTCCATGGTTGGTTCCCTTTCTGTTAACTCTGGTTATCAACAGATTGAAAACAGTGGAAAAACTTCCTCTGCAAATTGCAGTGGGGGCAAATTCTTGTTGGTTTTGTGCTGCTTGCCTTTCTTATCTGCTCATCAGCACTTAACCTTCCCTCCTCTACAGCTTAGGAAAGAAGCTTGAAGTAGGTAAAGAGTGCTCCTCAGCTTCTCATTATCCTTCCACTGTTTACCCAGCAGATTTCATTCAATGCCTTAGCCAAGGAATCCAGCACCTGCCTCCCCTGCTAATAATTGTCCTTAGAGATGCTAGTACTTTAATCCAGGTATAGCAGTTTCCAATTACTTCCTTGCTTGTCTTTTCCCTGTATTTCCTCCTGATATCCCAAGGCTCTTTTTGTGGCTTTTGAGGGTCAGCCAAGGAGCAGGCAAGTGAGTGAACAATCCTCAGGAAAAGAAGGACCATTTTAGCTTAACACTTCCTTTTTTTTTTTTTTTTTTTAAGAAGAAAATAGGTAAACAGGTAATGATTCTTAATTGGAGATATTTGACTCTTAATGAGATTGTAGGAAGATGGAAATGAGGAATGATTCCAGGCTTTTTAGGGGGAAGGCTGCAGATATCATTCTAACCCCCAGTTAGTTCTCAAGACCTCTTAGAACTAGGTGTTGTCAGGGATAAATTGAGGAGGGCTTAGTCTTCAGAACAATCCTACAGTCTTGACAGAAATCTGAATTCTCCAAAAACTCCTACACTTTAACCTTACCCTAGGGGAAACTGATCTATGAATATTACATGTGTGATTATGAAAGGTGAAGTTGAGTGAGAGGAGTTGAGGAACCTGGAAGACAGTGAGCTCTCACCCTAATACTATAAGAAGCATGATCTCAGTAGACCAATAATTCGCCTTTTTATACATCTGTAAATAAATGGAATGTTTTTAAGAATATAATTATGTCAGATTTAGCATTTTCTTTTATATATTAAATATATATATCTTTCCTTTTCTGCTTTCGAAAAGTGACTATTTTTTTAGAAACCTAAGAACAGAAGTTTGGTAATTGAAAGGTAGAATATATAAACCTGAAATAAATCAGTTACAAGAATTAAAGCAGAACTTGGTGTTGGGAGATTTGTGCCAAGTTGGAGTAGAGAATTCTAATTCCCTAAGATATGTTTGAGAGAGGCGCCACTGAAGTAGTTTTATTGTAGGAATCCCTTCCTTTTCTCACAGTTTCTGATACACCATTTCGGGGAGGTTTTTGGTGTTGTAATCCTTGTAGCATGTTTTACATGCAGGCTTCAAAATTGTTTACAACCTGATGGCATGTTTTTGTTTTAGAAGACATTCTAAAATCATTTTAGTATCATTATGGCTAAGGCAGTTTACCTGTTAACCTTGGAGAGTAACAGTACACAAACACAGTCCTTTTTTTTTTGTTTTTTTGTTTTTTTTTTTNTTTGAGACAGAGTCTCTCGCTCTGCTGCCCAGGATAGAGTATAGTGGCATGATCTTGGCTCACTGGTTCAAGCCTCCCGGGTTCAAGCAATTCTCCTGCCGTAGCCTCCCGAGTAGCTGGGATTACAGGCACACACCACCACACCTGGCTAATTTATGTATTTTTAGTAGAGACAGGGTTTCACTGTGTTGGCCTGACCTCAGGTGATCTGTCCGCCTCAGCCTCCCAAAGTGCTGGGATTACAGGCGTGAGCCACCGTGCCTGGCCACACAAACACAGTCTTAATGGTAGAGGACAGTAGGTTTTCTTAAGGGAAGTTATGTTAAAGAATTTGACAGTTTACAAAAATGTTTAAAGGAATCCTTTTGACATTAACTACTCTTAATCTATTAAGGTCACTAACAGATCAAGTCCAGTTATATAAGCTTCATATGAATGGTTCACTTTGTGTTAATTTTACAGTAAATGCAATTTTTTTCCTGGAATTATGGATGAAATACCTGATGCTAGCCCCTTCTATAACAAATTTGAAAATGTTTTGAACACAAGAAAGCCAGACAATCCGTCTCTTATTTTGGTTTTAGTGGTTTCGATGATCTTTTTTTCTAACTATACTGGTTGAGCTATTTGAAATGGAATAGGGTGATGCAATTTGAAAATGGGTCTAGAAAATAGTGTCAGCCCTTGTCCCTCACTCCAGAATTAAACAACAGCAACAACAACAAACCATGCACAGCACATTTTCCAGGTGCTTTTATAGAGAATGACTGATAACCAAGAATAGAATACATTTCTTGCACAAAACTGTTAGTTTTGAAGAAGGTGCTGTAAGGGCATCACTACTTTATGTCATTGTATTATCACTAATGAAATTTTACATGGACACGAATGTCTAGATGCAGAGAAAATTAAAGCTGAGATATTCAGACTCACTGCCAGCTGGAGGAAAAAAATCAGTTAAAATGCAGTTTTCGAAATAGAGGGAAATGGATAAATACAGCTTTTTATTTGAGGCATAACTGATAATAGACATGACTGAGCTGTTAAACACATAAGTAATATTGAGTAGAATAGTGATGGTGCTGTGTTAAGAGGCTGGGAAGACTAAAGTATGGGATGAGTTGGAAATTTTGAAACACATCTAAACTGCTGAATTCTGTAGTAAACTCTGCTGGTAGAAAAGACATTAAGTAGGGAAGCAGTCTTGGAAGCATGGTTTTGAGATTTATCCTGTTTCCAACTGCAGTCATTGATCTCAGCTGTCTCACAGTGCCTTGCATGTAAAGGTGCTCAATAAATATTTGAATTGATGAGCAAATGTTTAGCCTGTTTTCCAGGATCTTATAATTGTACCTTATTTGCATGTTCCACCTAGAGTGGATTTTAAAATTTGATCTAATGAATATAGTGCTTAACAGACAACTATATAACATCTATTCCCAGACATCTAGAATTTCAGAAGCTGACAAACACTATGTATAGATACTTAGGACATATAAAAGCAGAATAAAGTGTTAAATGGTGTATGGATAATGAAATACGAAGAGTTAACTGCATTTTGGAGGATTGGGATGGCAAGTACAGTCATGTGTGACTTACTGATGGGGATATGTTCTGAGAAATGCACCTTGGGTGGTTGTGTTTTGCAGACATCATAGAGTGTACCGTAGTTACACAAACCCATTTAAATGGTGTAGCTTAACCATACACCTAGGCTATAAATCTGTACAGCATGTGTTCATAATTTAATGGGATCATGTGATCATTGACTGAAATGTCATTATACAGTGCGTGACTAAATCTGAGTGGAGAAGAGTGAATAATGCTTCTGTTCACATTGGATCTGGGACTGTTACATTCTGAGGAATTCATGAAGAATGGGAATAGCCTATAGCTTTATTCCCATATTGGTATATCAAAGGCAGCATAGTACCTATACAATAAAAGTTGGACTGAATTGTGAATTAAAAATGTGTGGGCCAGGCACACTGGGTCACGCCTGTAGTTCCAACACTTTGGGAGGCCAAGGCGGGTGAATTAAGAGGTCAGGAATTCCAGACCAGCCTGGCCAACATGGTGAACCCCGTCTCTACTAAAAATACAAAAATTAGCAGGGCATGGTGGCACATACCTTTAATCCCAGCTATTCAGGAGGCTGAGGTAGGAGAAGTGCTTGAACCAGGGAGTCAGAGGTTGCAGTGAGCTGAGGTGGCACCACTGCACTCCAGCCTGGTGACAGAGCGAGACTCCATCTCAAAAACAAAACAACAACAAAAAAGTGTGGTTTGGGCCTCTGACTGGAAACCCAGATTCCAGACTTAAGACAATCTCATTACACTGCTTTCAGTTTTTCATGTAGGTCATCTTAAGGAAAGTGGGAGTTTGGATTTGCCTTCCAGCTTCAGTTGAGGGTATTAGGGGAATGTTTTTTGTAAGGGGATAAACTACGGTTGCTTTGGATAAGAAATGACTGATGATACTTGGTAAACTGTTTACCTGGCCATGAGTGATTAGGTGAGAAAACCATTAGTAGACACCAAAAACCGTTAGTGGACAGCTCTTGTGGGCACATTTTTACTCTAGTTTCATGGATGGAGATGGCAATTGCCATGGTCTGCAGCATACAAGTAAAGACACCAGGTGGCACCATTTATTAGCTTTTACTCCCATGGAGAGGTCAAATCATGTACTAGCAAGGGGTTGAGAGAACCAACGATCTCTTGCATATTGTAGCTAATGGTTCTTGCCTTTTTCCTCCAGATTTGGGAAATACATTTGAAAATCGCATTTCATGTTTCATAATATTTGCAGTGCATGATTGAAGGGAAGAAGGCCACATGCTATTGTTGGTCTTCCAGAAGCTGACATCCATCATCTCCATGTCAACTTGTGAGCTTTACAAATCTCATTTTTAGTATGTGGCTACAGTATACACAAGCACATATTTGCTTTGTCACTTGGCTGTACAAGGCTCACCATTGTACACAAGCAGTGAATTTAGGGGTTCTTCCCTCTTGCTAACACATGTCATCTCGGGGCTTCAAAAGATCCGGATAGGGTGAGACAGATACACCAGTGTACTATGTCCCTTGGGTCCCTTGTCTTAGGCTTTTTCATAAGGTCTAATAATTCCTTAGAGGTTCCTCCCTCTTGTTGACACACGTCATCTCCACAGGGTTTCGAAAGATCTGGATAGGGTGAGACGGACACACCAGTGTACTATTTATTCCCTTGGGGGTCCAAGTCTCTGGCTTGAGGTAATTTCTTAAAAGTAGTAAAGTGAAGAATACTCAGGAAATACATACTGTATGCAGCATTTCCGTGTATTCCCTGTTTCCCCCGCCATGAATTAGAAAAACTACCCCTCGACGTAGTATCAGCAAGCTTGACAGTGACCTCATCAAGGAACATCCTTGGAAAAAGGATTCACAACTAAATTTTGACAGGAACAAGGAAAAAGATGTGGAGCAACGAAGTCCTGGTCAGCTTTAGTTGGAGCACAGTGGGATTTCGGAGGCTAAAAAAACCGTGAAATCTACAGTATATCCCATAGCACATACACTTGTCTTCTCTGTTACCCCGCGCGCCCAAAGCTCTGTTCAAGGCCACCCTTTCCCCTTTCATTATGACCAATCAGGTTGCGTAGTGCAAAACATTGTTATTAGCAATTGAATTGCGTTACTCAGAATAATCCTTTCCACGTTGAGTCAACGTACCGCACGGGCTGCGAGCAGAAACTATTCCAACCGCTTTAAATCTCGACACTTATGGTCGCTAGGAGCACAGCTTTTAGGCTGTAGTTCAGTCTTCTAATTCTGAGCTAGGAGTTTCTGCTACGGGCCCTCAGGCCTATCAAATGCCAACCTTAACACCATGGAGGCGTGGTTATCGTCGGGGGGCTCTGGGAAGTGCAGTTCTTTGGGGACCAGGCCTGATAATACCATAAAAGGCTTGGTTCTCTCAATTCTGAAGCAATGTTCTGTTGACCTTCCTTTAAAAGCGGTACTCGCAATTGTACGGATTCCGTGGTTCTCTAGTCCCAAGTCGTCTGCTTCCTGGGCCCTTTCATTGGCTCCGCCCCGTAAACCTTGCTCGTCTACTCTGGAAACGCCCTCTTGGCTACAGGCCGCGCCCCTCGCGTCGGCTCCGCCCATCTGGCACGTATCTTGGCCCAAGCGGTAGTTCGCGTTTTGAGCCACTCGTGCCACCATAGCTCCTGCTGATGCCTCTACTGCTGCACCTACCGCGGCGGAGCTGAAATTGTCGAGCGCGATGCCCGAGGGAGCTGTGAGCGTGGTGGCCCTCGCTCGCCCGGGCTGGTGAGGCTGGGCCCGAACGGGGGCGCTGACGAGTAGCAGGGGCTTCAGAGGCGGGTGAAAGATAAAGGTTCAGAGCCGCTGTGGAGGGCAGAGAGCGAGCTTTGGAGGATAGGGGGTGGGGAGGGAGGCTCCCGTGGCAGAACGAGTTGCTGGACTACGTCCCCGCTGCCGCTAGCGCAGGTGCCCTGGCTTCCTGCTGAAATCCCTGGTGGTCTCGGCAGTCTCCTCCCTTGGACACTACAGTTGCCATGGGAACAGTTGGGCATTAACGGGAACCAGATAGTCCACGAGACTAACTAGGGCCCATCCCATCCATTTCGCCAGTTAGATGCCTCTGGCGGGCGTGGGCCTGGCGTTTCTTCGTGACTTAGGATTTTGTCCCCCTTTTTTGTGAGCCTTTCCTTCCAACGTTGTAAAAAACTGTGCAGGGCTCGAAGGTGGGAATGAGGGGAAAGGTGAGAGCAATACCTAGAGGTAAAAGCCGCAGACTTCGCTAGGTAGAAGGTAAGACTCTGATAGTAAGGTGGCTTCTGCCATCGCAGGTCAGTGAGAGGGCATATTCGGAAGCCCTGTGGCTTGGGAAGACAGCGCCGCTGTTGAGACAAGACCCAGGACTGGGTCAGGGACTGTCCCAACGGGTTTCTCATCATAATGGCTGTGGAAGGGTCAACCATTACCAGCCGGCTCAGGAATCTGCTGAGATCTCCTTCCATCAAACTACGCAGGAGCAAGCCAGGAAACCGACGAGAGGACCTCAGCTCCAAGGTAAGTCCTGGTGGGAGCCATCTCTTTCCAAACCGACCCTCTCCTGCTCCATGTTCCTCTTTAACTTTCCTGTTTATTGGGAAAGAAGATAACTAGAAGGTCTTGTTGACTCCAAAGGATCACATGTGATCTCTGCGGTCAATGATTTGGTTTTAGGTTGAAGGAAAAAGCAGCAGGGGTGGCCATGCTGAGATTCATCCATGAGAAGAGGTGAATAGGAGGAAGGCCACCTGGCCTTCCTAGGTTCAGTTGTGGTCTTACCACCTGGGTTCAATTGTGGTCAAACTATACACTAAGCATGTGCTTGGGAAGCCAGTTGATACGCTATGACTCAGTTTCCCTTCTTGGGAGACGACAGTAGGAACACATACCTTGTGAAGGGCTAAGCTGTGACTAATGTAGCTGCAGGTGTTAATGTAACAGCTGGGGTTATGTAAGACTGTAGTGGCAGAAAGAAATATGCCAAAACACCTAGTCGGAGGAATTGGCTTGGTAATTGCTCTTGCCCAGGGTCAAAACAAATTTTTTTTTGTCTCTTCAAGAGGCATCTTGGCTTCCTAGGAATGATTACACTCAAGAAGCCAGATATCTGTCAGCTAAACAGTTCGGGATGGTCCTTGAGCATTGCTTATCTCATTCACTGTATGCCAAGAGCCACATCTCACTCCACTGCAGATGATCCTCACAGGCAAAGTTCCTTTCCATCCTTTCACTTGTCTGGGTTTTGTTCTTTATGTTTTTTTCAACTAAATGAACCCCAGAATTTTGGGAATCCTGAAGTAGACTACATTTATTTAAACCCTTGAGGAAATCCAGGGCTTTATTCCCACAGGATCAGATCAGATTTTGTGTCTTATTAGTAGCCTGTAAACACAATAGCCTTGTGTGGTACAAGATTGTTACAGGGAGAGGCATTTGAGACCACAGCATGTTATTGCTTTGTCTGTAACCCTTCAATGATGAGTAAATCCCGTGAGGAGTGATTTAGAATGCCACTGTACAAATGGCAGGATTCTGGGATGACTGAGCTCAGCTCTGTATTCCGTAGCAGAACCTTGATTGGATGTGGTAAGAATGTGAACAGCTTTCCTGTATATTTCAGCAGAAGTTATACTGAATCACAGTTTGCTAGAAGGTTCTGTGATGGTGGACATTGTGACCCTTCCAAGGTCTCTTATTAATCATTGTTTCTATTCTCCTGAGGCAGGCAAATAAGCCTGAAACATAGAAATTGTCTTAGATATGACTCTGTTCATTCTTACTGCTGCAAGTGCTCTTATTCTTGGCCGGTAACTTGGCAGTGACCAGCACTATTAGAGCAGTCTTCTCAATATTTGGCCTCTTTTTCTGGCCAGGAATGGTATAAGTAGTAGAAACGTGTAATGAGGGTTTAGCCTTCAATTATTAATTCTTAATGTATGGTTGCCATTCTTTAAGACTTCCAATATTATTCATTACTAATGCATTTAACAAGTGTTTATTGAGTGCCTATTCGGTGTGCAATAAAGGGGTAAAACATTGCCCTTGCCATCAAAAAATTAAAATATAGTGTGATAAGTACCGCTCTAGAAGTATGCGTAAGTTGTTAATGGAAGCACAGAGGAGGCGACCTAAGTCAGTTCAGGGGAATTAGGAAAGGCTTCACGGAGGAAGGGATGCTTGAAACATGAGTCCTGAGGCAGGTGGAGAAAAGTTCTCCAGGAAAACACTAGAAAAGGGGCATCCCTGGGAAGACCATTTACCATTCCCTGTTTAAAACAGGAATTCAGTGCTTCAGACTACTTTGAATGACCCTTGAATGGTCTGGCAGCAAAATGACTGGTGCATATCTTTAGTACCCAAAAGAAGTAGCTGTCTTTGTGTGCCCAGGACCCTAGCGATGCTGGACTCCCCACACTCTTAAGTGAAAGGTCTCTGCCTAAGATTATTCTAAAAGCTGCCTTGTGATAATTCTAGTGTATTAAACTCTGTGAGTTGCTCTAATATGTGGTGGCTGTGGGTAATCATGATAACAGGACATGTGTGATTCATGGATAGCTAATTCTCAAATAAAATTTGAAGACAGAAAGGCACATGCCCCTTTTGGGGGGCAAAGAAGGAAATGTCAGAAAGCCTTTATGCAGCTCTTACTTCAGATGGCCTCCTGCTTTGAATTATACTCTTGCTTCTATCTAAAGTAGCCTTCTCCGTTACACCAGATTCTACACTTATTTTTAGGTCCAATTCCGTATTTGTCAGAGCCACAGGGCTTTCTCTGACTAGCCCCTACTTTGAAACCGGTTTCTTACTGTTCTTTTATGTATGTCTTCATTTCCCAAGGTTGGGGTCATGATCTTTATTTCCTTTACATTGCACCATTTAGGACAGTGTAAGATTGGCAGTAAGTACTTAAAAGAAAATGAGTGAGAGTAAAATAATCAGGAGGAATTATGACCTCTTTAGAAGAGAAGTCAAAACTAGGATTAATAAAATGGTGACAAATAGATAGAGATGCAGCCTGATGAGGTGTGAAGGACATGAGAAAAGAAGTCCACATTTGCAGAAAGCAGCGCTCAGTAAAGACGTCTTAATTCAGGAGAGACCTAGTTAAAAACACGGCTGTACAAGCTGGTGTGAGAGAGCCAGTGGAGTTGGAGATTTAAGTTACAGCAAAGAGAGTACTTAAGAGCTGAGATTTTTATTAAGTCTTTTCAAAGGGAGGGGAGTCTCTGAAGTAGAATAAATTGGAAAAGAGTAATTTAAAGTTTTATGCTAAATCTGCTTAGTCTTGGTGAAGTGTGACTTGAAGTTACCATTTGTAAATAGCCAAGTTCAAATCCTGTAGACTTGTCAGTTCCTGCCCCTTATCTCTAAGTTGGGGCTGTGTTTTCCTTAAGAAGCAAATGTGTGTGTTTTCTTGGTAGCTAACCCTCCTCCTCTTAAAGCTTCTGAAAGATTTTTATGTGGAGGGAGCTGTGCTTGTTTTCAGTGACAAAGGACAGAAATGGACCAAAGCCCAGCAGGCAAGATTTAAGTTAGGGTTACAAAAGGATTGTCTGAGCTGGAGGGTGCTAGATTGTTAAAAAGTGACTGAAGGAGGTGTTGAGCTCTTCCTCCTCCTTAAGAGTCATTAATCTGATCCAGGTTATATGTTATTCCTTCTGGAAACAATGAGTAAGATGACTTTCTTCTAGCTGGATTTTTTAATTGTAAATCTAATTCTGCTCTCTCTATTCTTTTCCCAAATTTTTTTTCCTGTACAGTTGTGTGGTGGTACTTTGAGCCTTTTAAGAGGTGACTAAGAAGAGTTAGGATAGGTGGGTTTCATGAAGGAGAAAAAGTGGCAATAATCTAATTTCAGCTTCTGCTCAATGTTTGAGCACATATATGATTTGGTATTGGGGAAGCATACTCATACTCATTTTTTTTTTTTTTTTTTTTGAGATGAAATTTTGCTCTTGTTGCCCAAGCTGGAGTGCTGTGGCGCGGTCTCAGCTCACTGCAAACTCTGCCTCCCGGATTCAAGTGATTCTCCTGCCTCAGCCTCCTGAGTAACTGGGATTACAGGCACGCGCCACCACGCCTGGCTAATTTTGTATTTTTAGTAGAGACGGGGTTTCTCTATGTTAGTCAGGCTGGTCTCCAACTCCCAGCCTCAGGTGATCCTCCTGCCTCGGCATTTTTTTTTTGAGGCAGAGTTTTCATTCTTGTTGCTTAGGCTGGAGTGCAGTGGCGCGATCTCAGCTCACTGCAACCTCCGTCTCCCAGGTTCCAGTGATTCTCCTGCCTCAGCCTCCAGAGTAGTTGGAATTACAGGTGCGTGCCACTACGCTTGGCTGATTTGTTTGTATTTTTAGTAGAGATGGGGTTTCAGCATTTTGGCAAGGCTGGTCTCGAACTCCTGACCTCAGGTGATCTGCCGTCAGCCTCCCAAAGTGCTGAGATTACATGTGTGAGTCACTGTGTCTCGCCGCATACTTTTTTTT
>NW_016107385.1:4281517-4286398 GCF_001604975.1 Cebus imitator
TCGTGCCACTGCACTCTAGCATGGGCAACAAAGCAATTTGGGGGTGCTGAGGCAGGGAGAATCACTTGAGTCCAGGACTTTGAGACCAGTATGAGGAACATAGTGAGACTTTGTCTCTAAAAACAAAAAAAAAAAAAAAAAAAAAAGAAGCCCACTGCTGGTTACAAATCCCTGGCCTTCGGTGCTAGGACCCTGAAATCTATTGGCTTCATACCCAAGTACTCACTGAAGCTTTTTAGAAGTATATAAAGCTGGCCAGGCAGCAGTGGCTCATGCCTATCATCTCAGCACTTTGGGAGGCCGAGGTGGGTGTATCACCTGAGGTCAGGAGTTCGAGACCAGCCTGACCAACATGGTGCAACGCTGTCTCTACTAAAAATCCCAAAAATTAGCTGGGCGTAGGCATAGTGGTGCACTCCTGTAATCCCAGCTACTCAGGAGGCTGAGGCAGGAGAATCGCTTGACCCCAAGAGGTGGAGGTTGCGATGAGCCGAGATCGCGCCACTGCACTCTAGCCTGGGCAACAGAATGAGACTCCATCTCAGAAAAAACAACAACAACAACAAAAAAGTATATAAAGCTAGTCAAGTAAGTGTGCTCTTCTTTTTGAGTAGGGTTTTGGTGGTTTTTTTCCTTGGTTTATTTGTTTTTTTATTCTCTACTGTGACCTCTAGACTGATTGCTCTGAAAACTGCTATGTCGGGGATAGATTCGAGAGAACTGCATTGCTGTGGAGCTGATCACTGCCATGCTAACACAGATTAGCAGGAGTTTCTCCTATGGGCAAGATTAGGAAACTTTATGATAATATCCCGGAGCCCAGGCCAGTCTTTCATGTCACTATTCCACTACCCATTTCCCTTTGGACTCACTGGAATCAGTAGTTTTTGTTTGTTTGTTTTGTTTTAAAGAGATGGTGTCTCCCTGTGTTTCCTAGGCTGGACTTAACTCTTGAGCTCAAGTGATCCTCCGCTTTCTTTGTTTCCTTTTTTTTTTTTTTTTTTTTTTTTTGAGACCTTTGCTCTGTCATCCAGGTTTCAGTGCAGTGGTGCGATCACAGCTCACTGCACCCTTAAACTTCTGTGCTCAAGCGATCCTCCCACCTCAGCCTCCTGAGTAGATGGGACTACAGGCATGTGCCAGTACGCCTCTTTATCTTTGTTTCTTTGTAGAGGCAGAGCTTCATTATGTTGCCCAGGCTGGTCTCGAACTCCTCGCCTCAAGGGATCCTCCTGCCATAGCCTCCCAAAGTGCTGGGATTAAAAGCATGAACCATCATGCCCAGCCCCTGCCTTACTTTCTGATTAGCTGGGACAAGGGGCGCTTGCCTCTGCACCAGGCTCCAGTCATTTCTTAGTGTTCAGTACATACTCTGAGCTCTCCACCTAGAATAGATGACTAAGAGTGGATGTCCCTGTGGCCAGCAGCAATGCCCCTCACCAGCCTTTGTGAGTGCCCTTGTCCAAGTTCTGGTTCAGTTCTCTTTCTCTGAGGTGGTCTGGAAATAAGCCTTGGGAAGTGTCTTGATGTCCTCACAACAGGTGGTATTCAATGAAAAATGTCACTGTTCTCCGAGTTTTGTTTCTTTGATCTTCATTTCATTCCTCCTTCCGGTTCCTGCAGCTGCCCTCAGCCTTCAAAGTGATTCTCACTGGAGAGAGAGGATGCGTCTCTCCCTGGACCCAACACCTCTTCCTTTACTGTCTAAAAATAGCCCAGCCTCTTCAGGCTCAGAGTTGTCTTTCGAAACCTCCTCTCATCTACTTGGCCTCACTCGTTTCAGAGTGGAACAGCACCGCTGCTTTCCAAGTTTTCCTCTCTTTCAGTTTGCAATCTAGGGCAGGCCTCTGTTGGATCAGTTTGAGTCAATGTCTTATTCCCTGCTGGTATTTTGAATGTCTTGCGTTTGTCACCTGTTTGTTTTCATTTCTTGACTAATGAAAAAAAAACAGGTAGAAATGAGGCTTCTGCCTGACCCCTGTAACCTCCCCACCAACCCCATGAGTCTGAAGTTGGGCTTGATGCTATTATCACTGACCCTTTGTTTGGAGAGCAGTCCAGGGCTTGAAATTGGGGCTACGTTTATCCAAACTCAGCTTCTCTGAGCGCATGGTCTGTCCCACTCATCCTTGGAGTATCTGTTGGTTTTACTTCATGTTCAGACTGTAGTGTTGTTAAAGAAATAAAGCTACGGTGTTTTCAGTATGATTTGTCATATTATACTTCATGTTCCCATTGCTGCAGGCTAAGCCTCTTCTCTGGGCTCCATTGTTTAATGCAGGAAAAGGCCAGGTTTCTGGCAGCTTCCTTTTCATAGCAATTCTCAGTAGAGGTATAGAATGAGACCTACCCACCTTCTTGGGTGTTTATTACCCCATTTGTGGATTTTACTTTAGCTTCTGTTACCTTTTAAAATTAAAAAAAAAAAAAAAAAAGTTTGGTGGGGAAGGGAAGAAATAAAAGTGAGTATGACAGACTGGATAGTGTGGATATTTTTTTTGAGACGTAGTCTTGCTCTGTTGCCCAGGCTGGAGTGCAGTGGCGCAATCTCAGCTCACTGCAGCCTCTGCCTCCCAGGTTCCAGCGATTCTGCTGCCTCAGCCTCCTGAGTAGCTGGGATTACAGGCACCCACCACCATACTCATCTTTGTATTTTCAGGAGAGATGGCGTTTCACCATGTTGGCCAGCATGGTCTCGATCTCGTGATCCATTGGCCTTGGCCTCACAGACTGCTAGGATTATAGACGTGAGCCCCCACGCCCAGCTGGTAGTGTGGATTTTTAGGGTTGGTATTTTTCAATGTCCAGATTTTTCAAATCTTTCTTTCAACTGTTAGAGCAGCAGGTCCACAATGCTTCTTCACTGGTCACATTATTTTCCTCTGGTTTTGAAGGACACTTAACAGAAGAATGAGTTTACAGTATGGATGGCTCTTCCTAGATTTCCAGGGAGTAAATTCACCCTCCCCCAATTTTATCACAATGTTTGCTGTACTTTTTTTTTTTATTTCTTTTTTGAGACAGAGTCTCTCGCTCTGTCATCCAGGCTGGAGTGCAGTGGCACAACCTCGGCTCACTGCAACCTTCAGCTCCCTGGTTCAAGTGATTCTCTTGCCTCAGCCTCCCCAGAGGCTGGAATTACAGGCATAAACCACCATACCTAGCTAATTTTTGTATTTTTAGTAGAGATGGGTTTTACCGTGTTGGCCAGGCTGGTCTCATACTCCCAACCTCAAGTGATGTGCCTCCCTTGGCCTCCCAAAGTGTGCAGTGTTGTTTTGGATTGCTTTCCTCTTCTGTAAAACAATCCTATCTTTTTTTGTTTGTTTTTTTCTTGCCTGGATTTTAAAATTTATATGCCTTACCTCTGCCCTTAAAACTGAAATGAAGCTAAAGATATTTTCCACTAGGCATGGTGGCTCACACCTGTAATCCCTGCACTTTGGGAGGCTGAGGCTGAGGTGGGCGGATCAGGAATTTGAGACCAGCCTGACCAACATAGTGAAATCCTGTCTCTACTAAAAATACAAAAATTAGCTGGGTGTGGTGGCACACACCTGTAATCCCAGCTACTCAGGAGGCTGAGGCAGGAGAATGACTTGAACCCGGGTGGTGGAGGTTGCAGTGAGCTGAGATTGTGCCACTGCACTCCAGCCTGGGCAACAGAGCAAGACTCCGTCTCCAAAAAAAAAAAAAAAAAGGTATTTTTCTTTGCCTGGTATCCCAGGCACAATGGTACACACCTTAGGAGACTGACGCAGGATGATTGCTCAAGGCCAGAAGTTTGAGGCTGCGATGATGGCACCACTGTATTCCAGCCTGGGCAACAGAGTGAGACCCTGTGTTAAAAACAAATACAGAACTCCCTGCACTTCTGTTTATAATTGAGATTTTAATTTACTTGAAGATCTTGGAACAAACCCTTTGTGAAACCATGTGGATGATTTTTTTTTTCCAGTTTAGCCAATGTTCTTTTAGAGAAACCCTGAGAGGAGAGTTTCTTTGGTGGTTCAGGATTTGAGCTTTGCTTCTTATTCATTACAGTTCTCATCGGGCTTTGAGACCTGTCTTCCTTTAGTGGATCTTCTGGTGATTGCTTCATAAGTTTGGCTGATGCTATTCCAGGTGCTGGCTCTTAAAAAAACAAGACTTAGGCCGGGCACGGTGGCTCACGCCTGTAATCTCAGCACTTTGGGAGGCTGAGGCGAGCGGATCACGAGGTCAAGAGATCGAGACCATCCTGGCCAACATGGTGAAACCCCGTCTCTACTAAAAGAAAAAAAAAAAAAATTAGCTGGGCGTGGTGGCGCATGCCTATACTCCCAGCTACTTGGGAGGCTGAGGCAGGAGCATTGCTTAAACCCAGGAGGCGGAGCTTGCAGTGAACCGAGCTCGTGCCACTGCACTCCAGCCTGGCACCTGGCAACAGAGCGAGACTCTGTCTCTAAAAAAACAAAAGCAAAAACAAACAAGACTTGAAAAAATTATGAAAAATAGCAGACATAAGAGTGTATACAAATATAATAGCGTATTACAAATAATGGTAAATGATTCCCCCAAGTAACTCCCACTCAAGTGAAAAATAGAACAACAATAAGGTGCTGGCAGTTTCTGAGGGATGTGATGCTAGGGGTGTCATCAGGGTGGGTGAGGATGTATTAGGCACTGTGCTAAGCATTTTACATAGACTATCTTATTCAAGTTTTATAGAACACTAACATAAATACTGTTACCACCCCACCTTGTAGTTAAGAAAACTAATGATAAGAGAGGTCAGAGGCCGGGTGCGGTGGCTCAAGCCTGTAATCCCAGCACTTTGGGAGGCCGAGGCGGGTGGATCACGAGGTCAAGAGATCGAGACCATCCTGGTCAACATGGTGA
>NW_016107385.1:4286583-4290012 GCF_001604975.1 Cebus imitator
AAAAAGAGAGGTCAGGTGAGTAGCTGGTAGTTACACAGTCAGTGAATGACTAAGCTAGATTTCAAATAGAGGCTTTCTGAACTCCAGCACCCACACTTCATCTTTATTCTGCATTTCTTCCAGGGAGCCTTCATGAGCACAGTATAGCACTGATTGCAGAAGTGTGCCTAGTATTGTCATAGCCAAGAGGCACATCCTGCACTCAGCTTAGAAAAAGGGACAGTTCCCAAAGAGAGAGAGAGAGAAAAAAAAAAAAAAGGACAGTTCCTTAAAAAAATACTTTCTCCCCAACATTCCTTATAAAAGTCAATTTAATGAATTTCTCAGACTATTGTTTTAGATCCATCACTTAGTAACCCTTGTCCGTCTACATCCTTACTCCCCTTCCCACCTCTAACTCCAGATTTCCTGAACTGTTGTTCCTGCTTCTCGTTCTTGTTAGAAACTGTGCAACCTGTGGTTCTGTGGGTATGTGAATGTCAAGTTGGCAGGGTGCAGCTGCGTAGTTCCAGATGACCATAAGCCACAAGCAGTTGCCGCTTCTCTCTTGGGGTTGGTTGGGGAGTGAAGGGGAGACCGATGGATGCCTTGGTTGTTTTTGTGTGTGGATGTCACAGGGCTTCAAACTGTTGTGCTCTTGGTTGGCTGGCTGACTTTGTAGCTCCTCCTCTTGACTAGTTTCAGTGCTCCTTCAGCTCTCTCCCTCTTTTCTTCTGAATGCCACCTCTTTGTTATCTCTGTTAGCATACCACTGACCTTGCTTTTGAAGCTGTGAAGAATAGCTGGGAGGAAATACCTCTTTCTGTTGGGAGAAAATGGACTTAAAAATGTCCCGTGTCCAGGCTAACCTGGATGATGACAGTTGATGAGTTCGTATGAACATGAGCAGAAATGAGGTGGCTTGCCCACTTGACTCCATGTGGCTATGCTGGCTCCAGGTTGCAAAGTTCTTTGAGCAAGTGCCTTGTCTTGCCTAATCTCAAATTCCTACTCTTTTTATTTCTTCTCTCAAATAGCCACTGTGGTAACATTATAGGTGCAAAAGCATGAGATCTAAAGGCCTCTGCTTCCCTGCATGGCCTCAATTTGTCCTGAGTAGAGGGAGCCCCAAGGCAGATGGATTGGTTGGAGGGGAGCCCATAGGCAGTTTGCAGTTGTAGGCGAGTAGCTGGTAGCATGCTCAGAAACCCTGATTCTTGCATCTCCATGCTACTGCTTTGGAGAAAAGCAAGAAGCTGCTTGTCAGGACTAATCTTGTAATGTACAGGCCTGCCTCCATTACCCTGCCATTTAGCGGTTGGCTTCTGTTTGAAAGGGCACAGTATCTCTGTATACCATGGTTGTTTTCATATGACATAATAACCTGCTGCTGACTTTTCTCAACACATCCTTTCCGCTTGTGATGTTCTTCTTTCTGCAGGCTGCTTTGGGTTCTCTTGTGAGGCCCCTGCAGCAGCTGTCACTGAGATACTGCCTCGTAACAAATCTACAACTGGCTAGTGAACACAGCTTCTTAGGAGTTAACAGGAGCTGGATGTGGTGGCTTGGACTTTAACCCCAGCTACTCTGGAGGCCAAGGCAGGAGAATCACTTGAGGCCAGGAGTTCAAGACTGGCCTGGGCAACATAGCAAGATCCCATCTCTAAAAGCTTTAAAAAAAAATTAGCTGGACTTTGGGAGGCCATGGTGGGCAGATCACTTGAGTCCCGGAGTTCAAGACCAACCTAGGCAACATGGCAAAACCCATTAAAAAAAAAAAAAAAAAAAAAAATTAACTGGGCATGCCTGTAGTCCCAGTTACTTAGGAGGCCTGAGGTGGGAGGATTGCTTGAGGCTAGGAGTTCTAGGTCACCCGTGAGCTAGAGACTCCCTCCCAGGGCCATTGTGAGATTTAATGAATTTGAAAGCACATTTTAAGTTCTAAATAACTTTACAGCTATAAGGGGTTGCTAATAGTATCAGTGTCTGAGATATCTAGAGTACCAAGGAATTTTCTTCTAGTTTGTTGGCAAGATTTCAGTCCTTCAAGTTTCCATTTGTGAGAGGTCCTTTTTTGTAGGCTCAACCTCTTCTGTTCCAATATTTTAAGTCAGACTTTCTGCATGACTTTTTATTGTGAACTATCTTCAGTACCTTTTTCTTGCCAATATTCTAACTTGTATCAACACTACTGACCAATAGGAAGTCTTAGCAGGAGTTCTTTTTGATACTAACTACTGTGTAATTTATTTCAGGACTACGGCTATGATTTTTGGGGGGGGATTTTTAAAAAAATGTCAATCAGTGAACTCCAGGAGTAGAGGAGAGTCCTAATTTTTTCTGTATCTGTTTAGAAACTGCCAGTGTGATGAGCATGCTTTTTAACAGCAAAAGATCCTCTTGATATAGAAATAATTTTTTTTCTTTTGGGGCTAATTTATATTGACAAACAATTTGAGAAATGAATTAACCTACAGGTGAAAGGCCGGGTGAAAATGTGTTAATTTTAGAACTCATTATTTAAGTTTATAATATTGTGACCAGAGTGAAATATTCTATTTAAATTTTTTTTTTCTTAAAAAAATAAAGATGCATGAAAATGTGAAGATACAGTGAAAGCATACATTAGCTCTTTTAGAGGACAATTTGGTAGTATCCATTAGAAAATTTTGCATATTCATATTTTTTGATTCAGCAGTTATAATTCTGGTATCTTAATCTGTGTAAACACTCATACTGCACAAAGGTGTATATAACTGAATTTTTTGGTGTTTTTGTTAGGAGAGAAATTTTGAAGTAATCCAGGTACCTATGAGTAGGGGATTGGTGGACATCCATAAAATGAAATACCTTGTACCTGTCGGAAGGAATGAGGTTAATCTATATGTGCTGATGTGGAAGAGTACACAAGATATCTTAAGTGTGGGAAAAAAGCAAATTGTATAACAGTTTTTTATGTCAATTTTATGTTAATAATTGTATAGCAGTTTTTATGTTAATGATTATATTTTTGTTAAAACATCTATATGTTAGTATATGCATATTAAAAAGTGAGGCTATAAATACCAAACTTGTTAATATTGGTTATCTCAGGGAGGGATAGTAGATTATGATGGACTTTCACTATCTACATTATATATTTCTGTAATGTTTAAATTTTTGACAAAGAGCCTGTATTATTTTTGGAAGTAGAAAAAAAATAAAGATGTAAGTCTTTTCAGTTTAAACATGAGTATTTCATATGTAAATCTAAGATGTTTAAAATTTAAAATCTGTATGCTTATTTTATTAAAGCAGTTATGCACAAATGCCATTGAAAAATATATCTGGTATAATAAGCTTTTTTGTTTTTTAAAGAAGTAATAGGACATAAAAATATGTTTTTGAAGATTAATCATAAGCTTGTTGAATTTGAGACAGTTCATTTCTTTTTCTTTTTTTTTTTTTTTT
>NW_016107385.1:4290307-4295470 GCF_001604975.1 Cebus imitator
TTTTTTTTGAGCTGGAGTCTTGCTCTGTCACCCAGGCTGGAGTGCAGTGGCGGGATCTCAGCTCACTGCAACCTTTGCCTCCCAGGTTCAAGTGATTCTTTTGCTTCAGCTTCCTGAGTAGCTGGGATTATAGGCGTAATCCTGACCTCAAGTGATCCACTTGCCTCAGCCTCATAAAGTAGATGGTTTTTTTTTCCTGTTGAGATTATAGGCCTGAGCCACCATGCCTGGCCAGTTTCAAAAATATTTCCTTGGTTATCTTTGATAAATAAAATATTTTTGATACTTTTTGAAGTACGTGTGCTTTCTGAAAAGATTTCATACAACTTTTATACAGAGAAGCATAAAGAAGAAAAAAAATCATGCATAATTCCAACACCTAGAGATAACACTGTTCTGATTATCAAGTGCGTTTAAAGCTCTTTTTGATCAACATGGTCACTTTTATTTAATTAATTTATTTATTTATTTTAGGGTTATGGTTCATCACTTCTATTTTTTAACCATCTCTAATCTTCTTGAACATATTCTGATTTTTTTTTTTTTCTGAGACAGAGTCTCACACTGTTTCCCAGGCTGGAGTGCAGTGGTATGATTTTGGCTCACTGTAACCTCTGCCTTCTGGGTTCAAGCAGTTCTTCTGCCTCAGCCTCCCAAGCAGCTGGGACTACAGGTGCACAACACCATGCCTGGCTAATTTTTGTATTTTTAGTAGAGAAGGGTTTTACCATGTTGCCCAGGCTGGTCTTGAACTCCTTATCTTTTGATCCACCTGCCACGGCCTCCCAAAGTGCTGGATTTACAGGCGTGAGCCGCCGCACCCAGCTTCGAACATATTCTTTAATTATAACTTAAGTCGGATTTGTGAAGAGCCATGCCATGCATGTCTTTACTAAAGTCAGGGATTAGAGTGTTCTGTGTGTAATCATGTATGACACATAGATTATGTTATTTAGGTCTTCCTCTGTCTTTCTGGAAAGGCATCAGAATCTCCCGCTTCAGCTTTTAGGGCTGGCATTGATCTATAGTTGGAGAATTCTCTAGGAGGTAAGAGAATTTAGATTAACTGAAGCGTATTCATAGAGATTTTTAAGTTTTTTAAAAATGTTTTTGAGTATTTAAAAAAAAGATTCAACAAATATATATTAAACACTGTGCCCTGTGCTATATGCATATGATTGTATGACACACAACCTCTGCCCTCCAGGAGTTCATCGACTGGTAGGAGAGATAAGACAAATCCATAAAGAATAGAAATTCTTTACAAGGTTCTAAGCAGTGCATGCCATATGAATGATGCAAATTAAGTGCTACTATAAGAGTACCCAGGAAGGGGAGGAATCATTTCTGGCCAGGCCGTCACAGAAAGAATTGGAGGGGATGTGACATTTGAGCTGGTCCTGGAAGGAAAGGGAGGATTTCAGTATAGGGTGGTGGAAGGGAAGGTTAGAAGAGTATGAGCTAAAACCCCAAGGCTCCTTTCCAGAGAAATGAATAGTCCAGATTGACAAATGCACATGATTCATATAGATGAGTGGTAGGAAATAGAATTATGAGATGGGTAGGGATCATTGATTCTAGGCTGAAACATTTATATTTTATTTAGTTGACAGGAAGGAGCGACTGAAAAAGCTTTTGGGCAGGGGAGCAACATGGATCAAAGCTATGCTGTGGAAAAATTATGCTGATGGGTTGGAGGAGGGGAGGAAAGAGCCTCTAATAAGGAAATTGATTAGAAAGCCATTGCTAGGCCGGGCGCGGTGGCTCAAGCCTGTAATCCCAGCACTTTGGGAGGCCGAGGCGGGTGGATCACGAGGTCAAGAGATCGAGACCATCCTGGTCAACATGGTGAAACCCCGTCTCTACTAAAACTACAAAAAATTAGCTGGGCATGGTGGCGCGTGTCTGTAGTCCCAGCTACTCAGGAGGCTGAGGCAAGAGAATTGCCTGAACCCAGGAGGTGGAGGTTGCGGTGAGCCGAGATCGTGCCATTGCACTCCAGCCTGGGTAACAAGAGCAAAACTCCGTCTCAAAAAAAAAAAAGAAAAAAGAAAAAGAAAGCCATTGCTATATCCAGGAATGTGTTGAAGGCCTAAACTGGGATGTTGGCATTTTGTAGAGAATAGATTGAGGAAACCTACCTTCTTCCCAGGAGAGTTTCATGGCGTAAGCTGTGTGCTTGTAGGGGCACTGAGAGCCCTCCATATTCTCCTTTTTGTTGCAGGAGACACATTTCACTTTGCACACTTCGTCCAGATAAGGAACAGTTAATATTCTCCCTGGTTACAAAAAGAAAAGGAGTGTAAGAAAGCTCAGGTGTGTAGAGTTGGTATGTATAAGGAGGAATTAGATCCTTTTGATGATCAGATTTTTGGCTCATAGAGCTTTGTTTGTGGTTCTGGTCTTGCTGTAGTACTGTAGAGAGGACTGACTTTAGAGGAAGAAAAAATTTACAACCTCCACCCCCACCCTAATTCTGCATACTTATAGTGAGATAACTTCTTTTCTTGACTTTCTGTTAACTGTGGAAGAAAAAGAGAGGGCAGAAGGGCTCTACCAGGCACTGTAAAAGCTGTTAAATCTGCTCTCTGGACTTGGGCACGTGCTGATGACTGTACTATTAATATAACTGGGCCCTTTAGCTAGAGTCTCTTCATTCCCTCCCCCTCTAGTCTGACGCCTTCCTTACCTCTTCCTCCATCTGCATACGAATCAGCTTCTCCTGCTTCTGACACTGCAATGCCAGTTGCCTTGGAAACGGGTGTCCTCTGTCTATATTTGGCTCTAGCATAGGCTGGACACGGGCAAGCTCTGACCACATGATACTCTGGCATTAGGAAGACCCTCCCTCTTTCTCTGCAACCATCTCAGTGAGAAGTCAGAACCCGTTTTTTAGACCCATTTTAGCTGCTAATTTGTTGTTGTTGTTGTTAATGTTAAAGATAGCATGAATGGTCTCTATTGTCCTTCTATCTTGTTGCCCTCTGCCTTCTGTTTTGGCTCTCAGACCCGGCCTTGATGCTTGCACGAAGGCATAGTGACTTCTCTGTGTGCTGTTTCACAAACTGTAGCATTCTGATGGTTCTAGAGAATTTGAGCTCTCTCCTCAAAGCACCATGATTTCTGGAGCCAGATAGCCCCAGGTCTAAATCCTGGTCCTTCCACTCACTGCTTACCTCTTTCATCTGTAAAATCGAGATAACCCTAGTCCTTCATGGTTCAGAGTATTGAATGAGACGACCTGTGTGAAGTGCTTAGAACAGGTATTGGCACAAAGTATACATTCAGTAAATGGCAGCTGTAGATCCTCTCTCTGCGCCAGACCCTTTTGTACCCCCCATGTGTTCTTGGAAAGATACCTGGAACATTGAGACTAACCCAAGAGAGGCTAAAATATGGAGATGAAAGGGCAAATGCTTTAATTTAGTAGTTCCCAATCTGATAATCATTAGAACCACCTGGAGAGCTTTAATAGCAGACTCTGAAACCCTACTTATTATCTTTTCATTGAGAATCTGGCAGTCAAGGGAAGAGGATGGGGCGGGGATAGAGTTGGGACTGTCACATGAAAAAAGCTTAATTTCTTTCGGTACTTTGTTGACTTGCCACGTTTGGGAACTTTTGTTCCAGTCTCCTTGTCTGCAGGGCTAGAGGCTTTGTCAGCTCACCCTCTCCAAGCAGTGGCACTGCACCTTCCTTAGAAACTAAGGCTGTTTTAATCTTAGTCTGAGAATTGACTCAGCTCCAACTAGTTTTGAACTGTTAAGCAGGATACCCTTTTTGTTTGTTTGTTTGTTTGTTGCATTGGAATTATTTGTTTCTGTGAGTCTTTGTCCTATAGATGGAACTCTGAATTAGCCAAACTGGGTAGAGACCAGGAGCAGAGATGAGACCCAAGGTCTTCAGGTGGCCATTGGGCCCCAGCCTGCCTCTGACCAGATGGCACTTTGAACTTTGAAGGGGCAGGAATGCGTTAGCCTGGTCTTGGTACCTGTCCTTCCTCCCCACTCCCAGGTCTAGTCACCGGGTCTCTGCCCCGCTGCCTAAGTCTCTGCACAAAGCCTGCTGGCTTTGGCTTCTTCTGTGGTTTTGGCCTAAGTGGCACTTCTCAGAATCTGATAGAGGATCTGCTTTGTGAGATTAGAGTGTAGTGTGTGGGCAAGAGACAAATATAGTTCTTCTTAACCTGAAGGAAGGGAGTGGAAGGCGAAGAGTGCTCTGCCTTGGACATGCTTGATGACAGAAATAGCAAGTCCATGGTTTGGCTGGAATGACTTACAAGTCAGTATTTATAACTTGAATTGAGTGGGATTGAGAAGTGGGGGAGGGGAAAAGGGGAAAGAAAGAAGCTGGTGGCAACAAAACATAGCAACCAAAACAGATCATTTTCCTCACAGTTGTGGGGTTTCCTTACCAGTTTGAGGTCAGCCAAATCCTAAGTGACCCTGGCCTTTTGTGACTCTGGCCTCTTAGTTCTCTATCTGGAGGGAGCAGCCACTCCCATGCCATGGCAGACTCCTTGTGGGGGTCCCTCACACTGAGAAAGGGAAAGCACTGCCTGACAACTTCTGCTGTGAGTCCAAGCAGGAAGCCCTTCCTAACAGTGCCACTGTCTGGGCTGCACGGACTCTCTTCCATTGGCTAGTGCCTGTTCTCTAGATCATGGATTGATCAGATCCAGGAACTTGAGAGAGAGCAGAAAAGCTTAGAAGGCCCTGCTCAGTGTCTGGAATTGGGTGTTTAGGGCTCCGAGACTACTTGGGACCCTGTACTGTGCCACCTCTCTTACAGATGGCTCTGGACTCTGGAGAGTTCTGTCCTTGTCTCCTTCATTTCTTTCGTCGCTCACTATTGACCACCCCTCCCTTCTGGGAGCTCTCTACTTCGCCGGCTTCCTGGTTCTCCTCTCTTTCTCACTGCCTGTACCTTATCTTCTCCATGCTCTAAAAATGGGTGATCCCTGAGGTCAGGAGTTCGAGACCAGCCTGACCAACATGGACAAACCCTGTCTCTACTAAAAATACAAAATTAGTTGGGCATGGTGGCACATGCCTGTAATCCCAGCTACTCGGGAGGCTGAGGCAGGAGAATCGCTTGAACCCGGGAGGCGGAGGTTGTGGTTAGCTGAGAGCATGCCATTGCACTCCAGCCTGGGCAACAAGA
>NW_016107385.1:4295491-4403643 GCF_001604975.1 Cebus imitator
CCTGGGCAACAAGAGTGAAACTTCATCTCAAAAAAAAAAAAAAAAAAAAAAAATAGACTGCAATCTGCAGGCTGGAAACTACTGTTCTATCTAGTATGAATGAGTAGTTCCGACTCTTGCCTCTACACCACCTGTTTTTTCCATCTACTTTAATGAGAGCCAGAAGAGCACTTAAACACTTGGCTTTATTCGTTCTTTCTCTCCTGGGAATAGGCCAGTATGAAGTTACCCCTTTATCTTATTAAAGTGAGGGATGATTTTGCTGGCCCTCTTTCTCTCGGGAGGATACGATAGTGCTCTGCCTACTTCCTACTGCGAGTGGTGGGTATTCAAGCCCTCCCTCAAATTATACTTGCAGTAATTCTGCCTCCAGTAGCCTTGCTTCAGGGGAAAGATGACACCTCTGTCAGGTTGGTATACACTTTCTTCCGTCTCAACCCTCTGCACCTGCTAGAGCAAAAGCTGGGTCACAGCTTGAGTATTCGAGGCTGCATTTCGGGGTGGAGGAGCTCACTGTAGAGAAGCAAGTAGGTCCCCTCTTCTTCCTTCCGAGTTTCCACTTGTGCATGAAGCAGTGTTCCTAGAGCTGTCGATGGACGGGTCCCAAGTCACTGCCCAGACACAGTTGCCTGGACTGGCGTGTTTCTTGGGCTGTCTTTCATTGGCATTTGGGCGTTGAGGGTTTGGAGCTGAGGTTCCTGTTAGAACTTTGGGCCACGTCCCAGACTTTGCGGACAGCTACTTTCTCACGGGGCCTCTTTCCTACCTTACTTTCTTCAAGTGATCGTTGAGCCCAGAACCCTCTCACACGTCAGCTTGCTTCCTCATGTGGAAGATGCTGTAGTGTTTAGAGTGTGGTCTGAGAAGCCTGGAGTCCCCAAAACCCCTTTGGGGGTCCGTGATGTCTCGTTTCCAACTCCATATCCAAATGAGGCTAGGTTTTCTTCACATCCTTCCACTATAGAATGTCAGAACAGATTGAATATAGATGCAGATATGAGAACCCGGCTCTCTCTATGAAGCCAGATATAAAGAAGATTTGCAAAAATGTAAAACAGTGCCATTCTTCTAATTATTTTTGTTTTGGAAAATAGAATTATCTTTAATAAGGATGTTAATATGTAATGGGTTTATTATTATTTTTAACTGAATTAGTAAATATTGTTAATGTTTCCCATCATGATTTCAAATACAGTAAATATTGATAGATATAACCTGCCTAAACAGAAGCCCTCTGTCATCCTTGATGAGTTCTAAGACTGTAAAAAGGTCCCAAGACCAAAAAGTCTGAAACATTTCTGGGCTAGGTCCTGCTTGGTAACAAACCACCTCAAAATCCCCCTGGCTTAAAAGCAACAGTTTATTTCTTGCCCATGCCACGTATTCAGATGGGCCAAGGGGCCCAACTCATCACCTGCTTCCATGCTGAACAGTCAGAAAGAGGGGTGCGCACAGTGGTTCTGTGACGTGTCAAAGAATTATACACATGTGCAGCTGCGTGAGCACGTAAGTGAGAAACTGAAAGCACAGATTTTTGGCTGGGCGCGGTGGCTAATGCCTGTTAATCCCAGCACTTTGGGAGGTCAAGGCGGGTGGCTTGCTTGAGATCAGGAGTTCGAGACCAGCCTGGCCAACATGTGAAACCTCATCTCTCCACTAAAAATAGGAAAATTAGCCAAGTGCAGTGGTGGGCACCTATAATCCCAGCTACTTGGGAGGCTGAGGCAGGAGAATCACTTGAATCCGGGAGGCGGAGGTCGCAGTGAGCCAAGATTGCCCCACTGCACTCCAGCGTGGGTGACAGAGTGAGACTTGTCTCAAAACCCCACCCCCCACACCACCCCCAGATTTTTTAGTTCTTCATACCCTTTCCCTTCACATTGCCAGGTCAGTGAGTGTCAACGAAATGGCTTGAGGCTAGAGAGAGAAGTGGGGACGTGAGTTATAGAAGGATGTTGCTCATAAGGTCCTGAGCCCCATACCACATCTTTGACTATACCTTTTCTCTCTTTTTAATATTTGCTGCACAGTATTTAAGACACAAAATAAAGACATGGAATAATATAAGCAAGTGTGCGTGCCTGCCGTCAGCTTAAGAAGCAAAAGGTTACCTGTACCATTTAGCGCCCTTTCTGCTTGTCCTCAGCTGCCCATAGCCGCTATCACAACCAGTTTTAGATACTTTGTGGGGAACAACTTTATTGGCCAGAAATACCCCAGTTTTCCTGGGCTTTCACTGTTTCTGAAACCTCTGCAAGGCATTTATTTATTCCTTAAATATGTATCAAGTGCGCATTGTGTGCCAGAGACTGTTTAAAGTGCTGGGGCTACATCCATAGGAGGATAGCAACCTACGTCCTGTCGTCAAGGAGCTCACATTCTGATGGGACAGACAGGCAGTAAGAGCAGGGACAGAGATATCATCAATATTGAGTTGCTACCTGCCTCTGTGACCTATGAAGAAAAATAATGCTGGGGCAAGTTGGATATAGAATTATGGCAGTAAAGCTAGTCTGGAAGGCCCTCTCTGAGGAAGAGACCTCTGAGCAAAGACTTCAGGAAGTTAGCTCTGTGCACAGCTGAGAGAAGGGCCTTTTAGTCTAAGAAATAGCATATGCAAGGGACAGGAGGCTAGAATCTGCCTAAGGTGCTTAAAGTTGGTAAGCTGACTGGCGTGGAGTGAGTGAGTGAGTGAAGGGGAGGGTATAGGAAATGAGGTCAGAGAGGTAGCCAGAGGCCCAAGGTTTTAGGGCCTTATGAACGTGGGCAGAGTCTTTGGATTTGAACTTAAGGGAGATGAGAAGCCATTTGGAGGGTTTGGGGCACAATGATGATATGGTCCCATTTATATTTTAAAAGGATCCCTGTGACCTACCATGTGGAGAAAAGACTATAGGGGGTAAGGCCTGAAGCAAGGAGAGCATGTGCGTGTTACAGCCCAAGTGAGAGATAAGACTGACTTGAACTAAGCGGCATGCTGCCAAATATTTACAGGCTCTGTGAGAGGGGAAAAAACTGTGATGGGTAAGATTTGTGAGCTTCTGCTGATTTCCATGGTGTAAGCCGTCGTGCGGTGGTGATTTCAGGGCCACTCTTGTGCTGCTAGCTCTGAATGTGGGAAAAGTTTTGCAGAGTCAGTATTCATGAGTTGGTGCAAGCCAGCTCCAGCACACCACCGATTGAACTTGAATGCATTGAACCTGGGGTGTGTTTGCAGGGGATGTTGAAGTTTGTCTCCATTTTCTTTTTCTTTCTTTCTTTCTTTCTTTTTTTTTTACTGTCTTTGGCAAATGGATGTTAAGTTTGTCTCCATTTTCTAAGGCAGGGGGAAGCTCTACCACCTTCTTGGAAAGGAGGCCAGGAAGAAAGTTATCAAAGGGAGAGAGTCAGTTTATGAAGTCCATCATGTTGAAGCCTTGCAAAATAAGCCTAGCTATTAGAGGCCTTGCAGGAACTCTGGACTCTTAGATCCTTTGAAAGTCGAGCTCAGCCCAAAACCTCCCTGCAAACAGGAAGCTGGTTTGAGTTAAGAACATAAAATAAAAACCAGCTGATGCCCCTGACTGTTTTCCCCTGCTCCTCCCTTCCACAGAGCCAAAGGAAACTGCCTTTTTTCCCTCTTGGATAGCTGCTTACAAAGCCAGAAAAAGCCAAAAAAACATAAATCCTTTGAAAATAAGCCAAGTTTTGAGCCCAGGCAAACTCCTGCCTGTGGGATTTTCCTAGTGCGAAAGTGCGATCTACCGCTCTGAGTCCTAGGAGGAAAATGACTAAGGAACACAAAGGTGCCGGTGATCGGAGCCTGTCACCCAGGCCTGGCAGAGAGACAGGTTCTGTAGCAGGGTGTCCCAAACTAGAGCTTCCAGCCCATTTGTAGGTCATGAACTCAGTAAAGTGGGCCATGACCAGGATTATTTTTTAATGAAATGGAATAGAAAATAGAGTATATGACATGCAATAGGATATTGTTTTGTGAAACCTTCAGTTGTATGCACATGCGCACACGTCTGTATATAGCAAGTCATGATATAAAATGTGTTTCTTACTGTAGGTCATGGCCAAAAACTTTGATAAACACTGGTCTCTAGAGTGTTAGTGTCCCATGTCTCCTTCTTGCTTTAGATTGCTTTAGAGAATTAATTCTCTTTGGAATTGGATCATCTGCCCACAAAACACCTACCGAAATGCCTGTTAGAAAGATCAGCTGAGAACCAACTGACTCGGTGTAATTCTTGGGGACCAACACTGAAGCATGAGGGAGGGAAGGGATCAATGCAAATTTGAATCCAAAGGATTTACCTTGAATCAGATTAGCAGGAGAAAATAGGAGTTGAGCAGCCCTTTAGCTCACTACACTTGATTTTCTGGCCTCTCCTAGCTGTGTGGGTCATGCCAGCCTGAGGCCCTTCTCTTTCCTGTCTGCAGAAGCAGTGGGTGTGGCAGGAATGTCCCTGAATATCCCTTCCTCTGGGACAGTTGAAGGTGCAGTGCCAGGATGACGTGGTGGCTTAAACTGAGTAACCCCTAGACTTCCCCAGGACGGTTTTGTTGCTCTCCAGTCAGTAATAGGTGACTGGGTGCCAGTGGGTCATTAAGCTGAGAAAAAGTAAAACAGGCATAAGTTAGAGTAACCTATCAAGCATGTATAGAGAAGGCCAAAGTTATTTTATTCCACACTAGATTTAGTGCCTCAGATTGGCGCAAGGGTAATTGGCAAGTTGGTGCTTGCCAGGTGGCTGTTGGTTGCTGCCTGCGTGATCTTGGCTCATTGCAACCTCCACCTCCCAGGTTCAAGCGATTCTCGTGCCTCAGCTTCCTGAGTAGCTGGGATTACAGGTGCCCGCCACCACACCTGGCTAATTTTTATATTTTTAGTAGAGACAGGTTTCACTATGTTGGCCAGGCTGGTCTCAAACTTCTGATCTCAAATGATCTGCCCAGGATGGCCTCCCAAAGTGCTGGGATTACAGGCGTGAGCCAGTGCACCCGGCCCCTCTAGGAGTACTTTTAATTCTGCGGTTGGAATAATAAAAGAGGAGGAGAAACTCCAAAACTGTCCTAATTGATTCTCAGCCTCCCTTCTCTAGATGCTGGCTTGGACTAGGAGTAGACCCCCTGCCACAAGCATCCATCCTAAGTGTTTCTGGTTTACATTACCCTCCTAGGGCCTCCGAGACTCTCCTCAGGGTCGGTGTTTTCATAGCAGAGTTACTCCGTTCACATGTCTGTTCTGCATTCTGAAGCCCCACTCTCTGAGCTAGGGGAGACCAGGGGCATTCCTGAGCAGGGTCAGGGCAAGGACTGCACAGGCCTGGAGCAGGTAAAGACCTAGAGCAGCAAGTGAAAGACCTGGAGCAGACGATGACATTGAGTGACAGCAAGAGGTTAGAGGGAAGTCTCAATCTCACCCGGCATTGTCTAGCATAAAGACCAGTGAATTAATTTGAGGCTAGTTCGATTGGGTGCTGGGGCCTGCAGACAGTGTGGGGTAACAATACTAATGATGAGAGTGATGCGTGTCTCCCGTGGCCATGTTGTCTCAGAATCTCTGAGCATTTTATACATGTTTCCCTTTTATCTCTGTGGGAGTTGCGGCTTAATAATAATAATTAGAGTACCCTGAGCATCGGTGCTTTGTAGAACACAGCACTAAGCCATGTTTCTGCCTCCTTGAATTGTAGTCTGTATCAACTGGCAAACATTTGGGAGACAGAGCCCTCTGATGGAGGGGAGGAACATGATAGAATGCAAAGGTCGAGGATATTATGAGTCACCTAATTGATACCTAACATTCTTTTGGCTCTTGGTAAGTCAGAGTGGCCTTTCCTTCATGCCTGCCAAAGCACGAATATCAGTGGCCTCCCCTGAGTCTCACAGACTGTCTAGTCTGGGGACCCCAGGTGCTAGCTTATACGTGGTGCCTTCCTGGTTTGGGGGAATCCTTGTTCCTCTGTGGCCATGAGTTGTGCTTTAACGACTTGGTTTTCTTTCCTGTGGTACCAGCACACTGAGCCCTGCTAAAAATAGGTGATGCATATTGGGTTTTTCCCATGTGATCAACAAGTCCGGTGGGCAGAACAGAAGAAGCTACAGAAGTCATATCTCTGTTCTGAAGACATGGGCATCTGGAAAGTAGGCAGTGCCTCAGGATGGTCCCAGGTACTTTTAGCACCTTCTTCTGCAATACACTCTGTCTATAACATGTCACTTCTGTCTTGCTCTAACAGGTGACCTTGGAGAAGGTGCTGGGAATTACAGTGTCTGGAGGCAGAGGACTTGCCTGTGACCCCCGATCAGGTTTAGTTGCCTACCCAGCAGGGTAAGTTCCTTGGAAGAGATCTTGTTGTGTGGGAATTTATAGCCATGCTAGACCAGCTGGAGTGGGCAGCTTTTCTCATATCTTCTGGAAGATACATCCAGGTTAATGTGTTCGTGCCATTTTTGTAAAGAGACGCAGGTCCAGGTAAAAGTTCTTTGTTGGGTGCTGTCATTATTGCCGTCCTGTCCTGCTTTTTGGTTATCTACCCTGCCTCCCACACACAGATTTACACTTTATATTACACACAGTTCCCAGCACCACCTTCAATAACTACCTTCCAGTCATTTAAAAAACAGCTTTATTGAGATGTAATTCATATACCGTATAAGTCACTCGTTTAAAATATCCAATTCACTAGTTTTTAGTGTATTCACAGAGTTGTGCAACCATCACCACAATCAAATTTAGAATATTTTCATGACCCTGTTCCTTTTTTTTCTTCTGAGACAGGGTCTGGCTCTGTCGCCCAGGCTGGAATGCAATGGCTCAATCTTGGCTCACTGCACCTCCGCCCCGCCATGCTCAAGCAGTCCTCCCACCTCAGCTTCCCAAGTAGCTGGGACTATGGGCGCACTCCCCCATGCCTGGCTAATTTTTTGTAGAGATGGGGTTTCACCACGTTGCCCAGGCTGGTCTCAAACTCCTAAACTCAAGCCATCCACCTGCCTCAGCCACCGAAGTGCTGGGATTACAGGCGTGAGCCACCATACCTGGCCCCGTTCCTATCAGGCACTCTTCATTCCTACCCCCACCTCACCAGACCTTCATCCCTAGGCAACTGTTCATCTGTCTCCATTAATTTGCCTGTTCTGGATATTTCACATAAATTGAATCAGTTAACACCGTATTTGGCCTTTAGCGACAGACTTCTTTCTGTTGCACAGCCTGGAGTACAGTGGTGCAGTCATGACTGACTGCTGCCTCAGCCTCCTGCCTTAGCCTCCTGAGTAGCTGGGATGATGGGTATGTACCACCATGCCCGGCTAATTTTTCCATTTTTTGTAGAGGCAGGGTCTAACTGTATTGCCTAGGCTAGTCTCAAACTCCTGGGCTCAAGCAGTCCCCCCACTTCAGCCCCCAAAGTGCTGGGATGACAAGCGTGAGCCACCATGCCTGCCAGCATAATGTTTTCAAGGCTAATCTATGTCGTAGCATGTATCACTATCTTATTATTCCTTTCTGTGGCTGCATTGCGTAAATGTACCGCATTTTATCTGTTCTTCAGTTGATGGACATTTAGCTTGTTTCTACTTCTTAGCTATTATGAATAATGCTGCTGTGAATATTCATTTGTTCTAGTCACTTTAAGAGAGATCAGTGCCATAGAAGAAAAGTCGAGGGCTGGGCTGCTATTCTTTCTCTTGCTGCCTTTTCACTCCTCTGCTCCTATAAGTGGGAAACCTCCAACCATAGTTTCTTCAGGCTTCTGCAGAAAGCTTAGAACCCCTCCTGCTTCTGGCTCCCTCTGAGAGGCACAGGAATGCGAAAATGAGAAGGGCCGCTCCTGTACTTTCTTACTCTGCTATTAGCTTGGTAATGCCTACTTTGTTCCCCAATGTAATTTTCATAGCAGCTTTTATAGTTTTTATACTAGATACATGATTTGCTTAGTTTTATCACCCCATCAAAAAAGCTTCCTTTATTGGGCTGGGTGGCACCTGTAATCCCAGCACCTTGGAAGGCCGAGGTGGGCAAATTACTTGAGGTCAGGAGTTCAAGACCAGCCTGGCCAACATGGTGAACCCCTGTCTTTACCAAAAACACACAAAAAATTATCTGGGTGAGGTGGCAGGTACTGGTAGTCCCAGCTACTCCGGAGGCTAAGGCATGAGAATCACTTGAACCCAGGACTTGGAGGTTGCAGTAAGTCGAGATTGCGCCACTGCACTCCAGACTGGGCAACAAAGGGAGACACTGTCTCAAAAGAAACAAACAAACCACCACCAACAAAAAAGCTGGCTTTATCAAGTACAGTCATGTGTTACTTAATGATGGGGATATGTGCGGAAGAAATGTGTCGTTTGCCAGTTTTGTTGCTGTGTGCATGTTAGAGTACACTTACACAAACCTGGATAGTAGAGCCTGCTACACACCTAGGCTACATGGTGAAGCCAGTTGTGCCTAGGCTACAAACCTGCACAGCAGGTTACTGTTCTGAATCTTACACATAATCCTAATACAATGGTATTTGTATATTTAAACATAGAAAAAGTACAGTGAAAATACCATATAAAATATTCTTTAAAAAGGCACACTTGTATAAGGCACTTACATGAATGGAGCTTCCAGGACCGGAAGTTGTTCTGGGTGAGTCAGTGAGTGAGTGGTGAGTGAGTTTGAGGGGCCAGAACATTGCTGTACACTTTACAAACACTGTACACTTGGCTACATTACATTTATTTTAAGAACATATTTTTTCTTCAATAATAGATTAACCTACTCACTGTAACTTTCTTACATTATAAACTGTAATTTTTTTTGACTTCTTGACTCCTGTAGTAACACTTAATGTAAAACAGAAACACAGTACAGCTCTACAAAAGTATTTTCTTTTTTTTTTTTTTTCCTGTGACAGTGTCTCCCTCTGTCACCCAGGCTGGAGTGCAGTGGCACAATCTTTGCTCACTGCAAGCTCTGTCTCCTGGGTTCAAATGATTCTCCTGCCTCAGCCTCCTGAGTAGCTGGGATTACAGGCGCCCACCACCACGCTCAGCTAATTTTTGTATTTTTAGTAGAGACAGGGTATTGCCGTGTTGGCCAGGCTGGTCTTGAGCTTCTGACCTCAGGTGATCCGTCCGCCTTGGTCTCCCGAAGTGCTGAGATTACAGGTGTGAGCTACCATGCCTGGTCCGGAAGTATTTTATTTATATCTTATTCTATAAGCTTAAATTTTTTCTTTTTTTTTTACTTTTTAAACTTTTTTTTAAAAAAAAACAAAGACACAAACACACGTTAGCCTAGCACATAGAACTACATAGGGTCAGGATCATCAAGATGTCACTTAGTAATGGGAATATTTTAGCTTCATTGTAATCTTACGGGACCACTGCCATACATGCCCTTCACTGTTGACCAAAATGTTATTATGTGATGCATGGCTGTACTTATTCTATGCCCAGGCACTTTTTAAGCACTTTATATGAATTATTTAATACTCTGAGCAACACTTTGAGGTTGGTACTATTATCACCTCCATATTTTAGAGGAGGAAATTGAGATTCAAAGAGGTTAAGCAGACCTGGTGCGGTGGCTCATGCCTATAATCCCAGCGCTTTGGGAAGCCAAGGCAGAGGGGATTGCTTGAGACCAAGAGTTTGAAACCAGCCTGGGCAACATAGTGAGAACACTGTCTTTACGTAGAAGTAAAAATGAAAAAATTAGCTGGGTGTGGTGGCATGTGCCTGTAGTCCTAGCAACTTGGGAGGCTGGGGCGGGAGGATTGCTTGAGCCCAGGAGGTCAAGGCTACAGTGAACTATGATCACGCTACTGCACTGCAGCTTGGGTGACACAATGAGACCCTGTCTCTTAAAAAAAACAAAAAAGATTAAGCATTTTGCTTGAGGTAACATAGCTAGTGTGTGTATTTGGGTTCTAACCTAAGTATGACTGTAGGGCTGTGGTTGTGAAAATGGCACAGGGTCAGGGAAGACCATACTTGCTGCTTATTTTTAACAATTGCTTTTCCCCTAAGCTGCCTACCTGCCCTTTGAGTGAGAAGAGCCCAATTTATGGGCAGCTGAATCTGTGTCAGGGAGACTTCTGCCCCTGGGTTTAGGGTCAGTGTTTTTCCCGAGTGGCCCTGGGTGTTTAATGGCTGCAGTAGGGGTGCTGTGGGAGCCTCCGTTTTCTCCCGGAACAGCAAGCTGATGGAAAGACCTCTCTACTGGATAAGCGTGTGCAGCCTGCCTCAGGGGAATTCCACTTGTTCTTGCCTCTGCCTGGGAAAGCCAGGTTCTGTCTTGTTGCAGGTAGGGCTGGGGCTGGATGTAGCATAGGCAGAAAAGGCCTTGGGGTGCTACTTGGTGCATGCTGAGCCCTGTGTCCCTGCCCTGGGGAGTGTGGAGTCCTGCCCGCTTTCTTCCTCACGCACCCCTGGGCTCTAGGCCTGGCCTTCAAGGGCGTGTGCTTATGCATGTTCATGGGCAGGTCTCAGCCCAGTGCCTGTGCCTGGGAGTCATTATCCTTCCAGGTCGTGTAGAGGCTTCCCTAATGGAACCTCTAGTAGGTTTTCTGAGTGTCTGTGCTTGGCTTAGGCCAGCCCTGGGCAATGCCCTTAATCTGTTCCCTGAACTTTTGGTTTCTCAGAACTTCAGGTCCTCTGTGTGAATGGCTTCTCGCTGTGTGTTTGAGTTTTGCTGTGTCCTAGAGCTCCCTGATGTGGTGCTGTGATGTTGGGGGCCACCAGAGCCTGTGTGAGCACAGGCAGGTTCTTCCCTCCCTCCTCGTCTCCCCGCTTTTCCTATCTGATCATCCTAATGCAGCCCCCAGCCTGCGCTCTGGTTCCTCCTGTGTCTGTTGCTCTAGGAGCCAGCTCAGGTATCCTAGAAACAAGAAGAGAAACAAAACTCAGAAAATGCTCTGAGGCCCAGAGGCGAATATCAAACCGAAACAAAGTTTTCTGAAAGGAAATGAAACAGCACAGGGAAGGAGGGTGGGCAGCCTGTCAGGCAGAGGTCGGTAGGACTCAGGCCGAGCATGGAGCCTGTTCTGGTGCCTCCTGCATCTCTTCCCTGGAGTTAGCCCTTGGCTGTTGTTTCCCCACAGGAAGCCCTTTGCCAGAGTTGGCCAGACAGTCCCTTTGAGAGACTTAGTTGGGCCTTTTCCCCAGCTGGCTTGGTGGAAGGTTGATGGGCGTTTGAGCCCAGCACAGCCCCTGGTGCCCATGCGGCGTCAGCCAGTCCTGAGAATGGGTTTCTCCTGGCTCCCGTGCCAGAGTGGCCTGGTGAGTGCTCTGTATACAGCTGCCCCTCTTCTGCTGAGATGGGAAGTGTCCTAGCTAGGTGATGGGTGTAGCTGGCAGCTAAGAAGAGACCTCTTGGTTGCTTTAAGTGGGGAGGAGAAGAGGGAAACCCTGCTCTCCTGAGAATGCCCTCCATTTACCCAGCCCATGTTAGAATTTATGCTGAGATCCTCAGCTTCAAAGCACTGCACTGGGTGTGACGGAATCCTCCTCGTGAACTGTATTCAGTGACACCTGAGCTGAATGAGGGGGCACAGAGCTGCCTTCTTCTTCTCTGTAGGGCACTTGCCAGGGATAGTAGAGAGACCAGGGACCTGAGAGAAGAACAGGCTGGGACTTGGTACCCAGGATCACGCAGCATGTGAGCAGACAGGCCCGTGACCTCATGTTCTGCTCTTTCCACCACCACACTGCCCTCGAGCATCAAGCAGTCCTAAATGCCTGAGGTATGGGAGAACCATGGACCGCTCCCTAGGGCCCTGCTTCACATGCTGCTACCCAGGAGGTTCCTTGGCAGCCAGGACTTTGAGATCTTGCAGCCAGTGACTTGAAGATATATTCACTCATTTACAAATATTTACTGAATGCCTATCTTCTAGGCCCTGGGAATTTAACAGTAAGTAAAACAGAAATACCACCCTCACAGAACTGGCAGACTGGGGTCTGAAGATAGATCCCCTCCCCTCAATGTAAGTCATATGGAATATTACCAGTTGATGTGTACTTTGGAAACAGTATGAGCAGTTGCAGTGCTGCAGGAAGGGTTGTAATGATACATAGGGCTAGAGGGCGACTTTTGAGCGAGGCTGGAAGCCCCTTTGGTATGCCTCTGTGAGTCACTCTCAGACTTTACCTGGTCTGGAAGAAAAACATTCAAAGGCCCAGGGTCTCTGGTTGGATCTCTTGTGTCCTGCTCCCTGTGTGTTCTGTGCCATGCGTGGCTCATCCCATTGGGGGATGGAGAGTGGTGGGAGGTGGATCCTGTGGGAATCCTGGGCTCTCTGTGGTAGCAGCAGGCCCAGACCTGTGTCAGGAACGGGACTGTTGAAGGCTTGGCCCTTCCTGGGCAGTGGGCCCAGCACCTGGTGCGAGTACTCCGCCACATGACTGCCCCAGGTTGAGGCCTGGATGGACTGAGGCCTTATACCCTCCCTGTGAGAGTGAGCAGCCGCTCTGCACCCTCAGGTGCTGAGTTGCAGGACTCAGCTGGTTGGGCCAACCCAGCCCTTGGCATGTGGTGAAATCCCAGCCAGCACTGCAGGAAGGACTCACCCAGCTGGGCAGTGTCAGGGGATGTGGAGGGAAAGACTGATACAAACCAGGCCCTGCCCTCCTCTCCCTGGCTGACCTAGGAACTTGCTCAGAGTTCACCAAGAAGGCTGAGAAGGCTCCTTGCTGCTTTTGAGAACAGGTTGGATCTCAACAAGCCAGGCACACAGGGAACCTTGGCCATGTTGCTTTCACTTCAGCATCTACGTTACCATCCCTGCGTGTGGAGCTTTGTCCGTTGGAATCAGGACCTGATTCCATCCAGCAGCCTTGCTGCCTGGTGGGAGAGGTTGTCCCGCCTTCTCTGCGAGGTGGGCAGAGTCCTTGATTGTCTGCTTCTGGCAGTCAGGGGGGTTCTTCTCAGGTTTCTTGGGGCCAGGGAGTCTCAGGGTAGGGCCTGGGACCTCCATGGCACTGTAAGGTTTTCCTGGGCCTTTCAGGCTCTCTCTTGCTGTCTTTCTCTTTCTCATGTTGAATGGCTTCCAAATAAAAATACTTAAGTGATGAGCTCTTATGTGGTCCCTTTTCTTGCTTAGCTCTTCTGTGCCACACCTGAGAATTTCTCAGGCTATACAGGGGCCAGGCAGGGTATTAGAGGACGGAGAGATCGCCTCATTGCCTCTAGCCAGCCATCCTTCCATCTATATAGTGTTCCTGCACACATGCACGCTCCATCCACCCACCTCCTTCCACCGTGGAGCTGAACATAGGAGAAGGAGACAGGATGTCATGTCCCAGGAAGACTGAGTTTGGATGCAGTGACATGAAAAGTGTTTTAAGCAGTCCGATGCACTGCCCTTTAAAGGCCAAAATGCTGCTTTGGGATGAGAATTAAGGCAAGACTCATAAGATTGCACATAGAGCCCAGTTTTTCTGGATTTGGAATATGGCTGGCTGGATTATGCATCGAGTCAATTCAATTAGATCAACTCTCAGCTGAAGCCCTCTACCATGGTTCCTGTGTAACGAATCCAAAAGCCAGGGAACTTGTACCCATTCAGACTAGAAGCCTTTGCTGGAGAGACATGCCTGCAGAGGGCCTCAGGTCAGCACAGATTGGAAGAAGGTTCAGAAAACATTGGTTAACCACTCAGAATTTTCTGAGCTCTGAATTCATGATGGTGGCGGGCCGGGGGGTATTACTTTTTATACGCTGCATAAAGTATTAAAATCTAAATAAATCTGGCTGGGTGCAGTGGCTGACACCTGTAATCCCAACACTTTGGGAGGCCAAGGGGGGTGGATTACCTGAGGTCAGGAGTTCAAGAAAAGCCTGACCAATATGGTGAAACCCTGTCTCTACTAAAAATACAAAAAAAGTAGCCAGACTTGGTGATGGATGCCTGTAATCCCAGCTACTCGGGTGGCTGAGACAGGAGAATTGCTTGAACCTGGGAGGTGGAGGTTGCAGTGAGCTGAGATTAAGCCACCGCACTCCAGCCTGGGTGACAGAGCGAGACCCTGTTTCCAAAAAAAAAAAAAAAGGAAGGGCTGAGTAGGGTGGCATGGGCCTGTAATCCCAGCTACTTGGGAGGATGAGGCAGGAGGATTGCTTGAGCCCAGGAGTTGGAGGATGCAGTGAGGTATTATCACACCACACACTCCAGTTTGGGCAACAGAGCGAGACCCTGTTTCCAAAAAAAAAAAAAAAAAAAAAAAAAAAAAAAAGAGAAAGGAAAAAGGAAAGAGTAGGAAATGGAGAAAGAAGGAGAAATAAAATAGTGAGGAGGAGTTGGCAGATTTGAGGAGAAAATGATGTGGCCCAGGAATTCCATAGCTGTTGGTCAGCCTGGCAGTTCTGGGCATATCTGGTCACATTGGAGGTCCCAGTGTCCCTGAATTTGCATATTGAAGTGGTTTATTGAGCCCAAGATGCTTAGCATTCACTAGCAGCTTGCACCCACCTCTCTTCAAGGTTCCAGCCAGTAGTGGTGTTCAGATACAGGGGCTGCAGTAAGGTCCCACTCGGGAAAGGTCTGGGGGAAGTAGCTGTCTGCCCTTTCCCTCCTCTCCGCCTTTCCTAGTTGCAGGCTCTAGGCTTGTTCCTGTCTGCTAGTTCAGTGCTAATGAAGAGGTGAGGCAGAAGGGGTAACGGGCCAGGGCCTGCTGATGGCCAAGAAGCCTGAGGAGAAGCTGCCTTGCTATTGGCCTTTGGCTTCTTGCCCCCAATTCTTACTACCCAGCTTCCCTCTCCGGAGCTGCCTCTGGAAAGGCAGGACCTGATTCCATCCAGCAGCCTTGCTGCCTGATGGGAGAGGATGCCCCCACCTTCTCTGCGAGGCGGGCAGAGTCCTTGACTATCTGCTTCTGGCAGTCAGGGGAGCTCTTCTCAGGTTTCTTGGGACCAGGGATTTTCAAGGTGGGGCCTGGGACCTCCGTGGCACTGTAAGGCGATCCTGGGCCTTCTCAGGCTCGCTCTCTCCCCGTATCCTATCTGACTGAGCCTCTCTGCTGTGTGGCTCCATGCCTGGCTTCCCACTTCCTTCCTCACTCAACACATGGAGGGTGTGGGGGGCCAGCTCTTGCCAAGTACACACATGGGTACAAACAAGAGGCCTTACATCTTAAGGCACACATGCTTGATATACGTACGCGTGGCCCCAAGCTTGGATACAGGCTGTACACCTGAGGCCTGCTTTGCCCAAATCACATTTCTTCTTCCCTCCTACACCCCTTCCTGAGGTTTGCACAAGGGCTGTGGGATGGCCTGTGTTCCTGCTACCCTTCGTGGGTATGACCAGAGATAGAGCTGGTATTTAGGGAGCTGGTAGTGGGGACAGGCTTCCAGGGAGCCCTTTCACCTCGTGGGGCTACAGAGATAGGCTCTCTTGGATGGGGAAAAGGAGCAAGAACAGGTTGCCAGAAGAAAGCAGTGGAGGCTGGGTGCAGTGGCTTGTGCTGTAATCCCAGTACTTTGGGAGGTAGATCACTTGAGCTCAATAGTTCAAGACTAGCCTGGGCAACATGGCAAGATCCTCTCCCTACAAAAAATACAAAAATTACTGGCATGGTGGCACACACCTGTGGTTCCAGCTACAAGGGAGGCTAAGGTGGGAGGATTGCTTGAAAAGTCAAGGCTGCGTTGAGCCATGTTTGCACCACTGCACTCTGGCCTGGGTGTCAGAGTGAGACTCTGTCTTAAAAATAAAGGAAAAAAAAAAAAAGCAGCAGAGCCCTTCTGAGCTCTCTTTGCCCAGCTCCCTCTGCTGGGTGACCAGAAGTCCCGGGTGGCCTGGAGGGCTCCTGGGGAGCTGTGGTTTGGTGCTCAGCCTGGTGTCTGCTCCTCTCCTCAGGTGTGTAGTTGTGTTGTTCAATCCCCGGAAACACAAACAGCACCACATCCTCAACAGTTCCAGGTAAATGGGCCTGGGTCCTCGGGATACCTCTTCCTTCTGGGGGCTGTGAGAAGGGCACTGTCTAGAGTCTCTATGGCTCTGGGGGCTGGGACCAGGTTGGGCCCTAGGGCCAGATGGAGAAGTGCCACATATGCCGTTGGTGTCTGCTGGTCTCACCTCTGGAGAGGCTGGGATAGAGCTAGGCTTAGGCCAGGCTGCCAGTGCCCCTCTGAGCTTGCCCCATCTCTTGCAGGAAAACCATCACCGCCCTTGCCTTCTCCCCTGATGGCAAGTACTTGGTCACTGGAGAGGTGAGTGAGGAAGAGGGCTGGCAGTACCGTAAAGAGGGCGGGTAGCCTCGCCTCAGCAGAGGAGAGCTGCAGTCCTAGGCCTGCTGTCACTTTGACTTCTGAAACAGACACCAAATCCTGGTTTTCACTGTACCTTAAAACAGTGGTTCTCAAGCTTTAGTGTACATCAGAATTACCTGGAGGGCTTGTGAAAGCAGACCTCGCTGGGCCGGTCCTCAGAGATTCTGATTCTGTAGGTCTGGGATGGGGCTCCGAAATTTGCATTTGTAACAAGTTCCAAGATAGTGCTGTTTGCCACTGGTCAGGGAAGTGTGCTTTGGAAACCTCTGCCTTAAATATTCCTTATCCCCGGGGGCCCCCTGCTGGGCTCAGGAGGAACGCCTCTGTCCCAGCGTAGTCTTACTAGGGGCAGACCTGAGTGGTAATGGCTCTCAACGCCGGGTGCCCATCAGAACCATTCAGGGAGCTTTGAGCAAACAGAGGTACAGACTGCCCAGAGATGCTGAGTAAAATCTGGGGCCGCTTTCTCCCTGATAATCAGTGTTGCTCTCGGATCTTTGTCATATTTCCTCTGTTCCCTGCCCTGTATAGCACCCCACTCGACTTTTGGTTGATGGGGGAGGGATGGTATCCAGTAGCTGAGGAGGCAAGGGCCCCGCTGTGGAAGGCCAAGCAGGGGTGGTGCTGTATGCCTGTGGAGAACTCAAGAAGTTGTTTGGTACCAGCCCTAACCCTGTACGTGGGTGCCCTTAGTGCCAGTGGTGACGAGGGATTGAGAAAAGAAAATAAAGACAGAGACACAAGCGTTAATGTACAGCAGGGTCCAGGAGACCAATGCAAGCATGGGAACTGTTGGCCCCAGCACTGTGCTCCAGACACTTTTATTATGTGCATAATCTCATAGATCTTATGGGCGTGGAAGGGGAGGGTACAGGGGTGTCTAAGATAGCCTGGCGGAGAGCACTTGAGATCCTTCTAAGACATGCTGCACTAGTGCTCTGAGTTTACCACTGATTGCTATCAGGGTGCGGCTGCATCAGAAGTATAGCAGAGGAGGAGCCACCCGCACCCAGTGCACCCAGGGGCTTTTGTCAAGGGGCATTGAGGACATAGAGCAATCAAAATCACTCCATATTCCGAGAACCTAGGCAGAGCCTGAGGCGTTCGGTGATCTCTGCCCTGCAGGGCTTTTCTCCTCCTTGCCAGCTCCCATGCGGAGGTCGCCTCCCTTCTCAGAGATCTTCGCACAAGCCCATTTTATGAGACCCTCATGCAGTCCCCATGTTGAGAAGGCGTTCATGGGACCAGAGCAGTATTGCCTGCTCTGCAACCGCCCCTGTATTCCCTGGTATTACTGAGCTCTCAGATGGTCTTTACCTTAGGCCTCCTGTTGCCACTTGGTTTCTAATTAACTGCACCAGTAATATAGTTTAGTTCAGCGTATAAACTTCAGTCTGCTCTGAGCCAAGTAAGCTTAATAATTACTTAGCTAGAATTAACATAGGTCTCCCCCTGGCCATCTTGACCCACAGAACTCACTTCCGGTTCTTGCCTCCCTGCAGAGTGGGCACATGCCCGCCGTGCGGATTTGGGACGTGGCAGAGCGTAGCCAGGTGGCCGAGCTGCAGGAGCACAAGTATGGTGTGGCTTGTGTGGCCTTCTCTCCTAGCACCAAGTACATTGTCTCTGTGGGCTACCAGCATGACATGATCGTCAACGTGTGGGCCTGGAAGGTGAGTGGCTGGGTGGGGTGGCCTGGCAGCCTCACAGTGGTCAACTGTCAGCCGGGGAGGCAAGAGACTACTGACCTGCACTGCTCCATCCACCCCACCGAACCTTTCTCATTGTAGAAAAGGATTTGAAGCAGAAAAGAGCAACCGTTTAGCCAAGCATGTTGGTAGAAGGGGGCTAGCTTTATACCTTACAAGGTCTTGCAGGAAACGAATCTTTTCAGCTCCTCTAGAAAGGGATTCTTTCACTACCCCTCTTTTTCCAGCCAGTAAATTCTGGGAAAAAAAAAACCACTTTTTCAAGTACCAATTCTAACTCTCCTCCATTCTCTGAGTCACTATCTTCTTAGCTCCAAGAGACAGAGCCTTGATTCTTCCCTTTGGTATCCCCTCCAGAAAAACATTGTGGTGGCCTCCAACAAGGTGTCCAGTCGGGTGACAGCAGTGTCCTTCTCTGAGGACTGCAGCTACTTTGTAACTGCAGGCAACCGGCACATCAAATTCTGGTATCTCGATGACAGCAAGACCTCAAAGGTGAGGTGCTGAGGCTAGGAGTAGCCACCAGGGCCCTGGCCAGGGCCTGCTCAGCCCTCCCCAGGAGCTCTGCTTCACCTGGGCCTCTCTGCATCCCCAGCAGTCCTGCAGAAGTTTTGGATGAGCCAAATGCTGTCTGGGCTGAGGAGCAGGCTGAAAGAGCAAGGGGGCCTGGAGGTGTCCCCTCTCCTGGGGCCTGGTTTGCAGGGACAGGCTCTGGAGTGGATGGGGGGATAACAGTGGTATGCCTCCACAGGTGAATGCCACTGTGCCCCTGCTGGGCCGCTCAGGGCTGCTGGGAGAGCTACGGAACAACCTATTCACTGATGTGGCCTGCGGCAGAGGGAAGAAGGCGGACAGCACTTTCTGCATCACGTCCTCGGGGTTACTGTGCGAGTTCAGTGATCGGAGGCTTTTGGACAAGTGGGTGGAGCTGAGGGTAAGTACCTCCATCCCCAAGGGTACAGTCAGCCCATATCTCAGTTCAGGGGAGAACTAGTGCCCAGGGCTTCAGAGTAGGGGCTAGGCCCTTATTAATACATGAGATCCCAGGAGAATGAAGCTTGAGGGAGCTAGAGCTTGGCCCAGTTCCAGCCCTTGGCGATCTGTATAACTGCCTCCTCTCTGCTCTTTCTGTCTCTCTTTCCCCTGCTTTCCCCTTCTGCTCAGAACACAGACAGCTTCACAGTAAGTGGTGCCTGCACCTTCCTCTCTCTCTCATGCTGTTTCTTTCTCTTCACTGGGCTTTTCCTACTGGATCCTCTGGTGCCTTAGAAGAATCCCTGATTCCTGTCTCCCGGCTGCACGGGGCTGAGGGGCTCAGAACGGAGCAGCTGGGCGGTTTTTCCCTTGCCCCTGCCTTGGCCGGTCCCTCCTCTTGGCAGGTGACTGTTGATGGGCGGGGAGGAGAGACTACTGAGGAGTGGGCAGATGGCCTTGCTGAGCTGAGCCGCTCTGCCCGCAGACCACAGTGGCCCACTGCATCTCTGTGAGCCAAGACTACATCTTCTGTGGCTGTGCTGATGGCACCGTGCGCCTTTTCAACCCCTCTAACCTGCACTTCCTTACCACCCTGCCCCGACCCCATGCTCTGGGGACAGACATTGCCAGCGTCACTGAGGCCAGGTGAGCTACGTGGGCCCCATTCCTCCATTCGTAGCCTTGCCCCTGTCCAGTCTTTCTTGGCAGTGCTTCAGGGAGCAGGTGAAGAGTGTATTGATGACCCAGAGATTACTGGGAACACCTTTTTAGACAGAAGAATTTGGGTTTGTTGGTACTCGTTGCAACCAAGGAGACCCCACACCATGGAAAACTGTGGAGAGTCTCAGGAAGTGGGTGTTGGAAGGGGCTTATGGGATTTAGATAATATCTAAGAGGTGAAGGAAAGGTATGGGCCTAAAGCCGTATTTGGTAAAGAAGCCGCCGGCAGTCATGTAGGTGGGAAAGGGTGGTGTTCGGTCATTGCTGTGGTTTGTATAGTGATCTTGTTTTTATCTGTGCAGAGTAGTCTTGTTTTTGTTTTGCCCCATCACAGCCATAGAATCCCCTTGTCTAACATTGGTGTTCTGTGAAACTGTGTTCACCTGAACACCATGCCCAGCAGCTAGTGCCAGGTCAAGTCCCTGCTGATGGCTGGTAGGGGCTCCTTCCTACTCGCAAGCAACTTACTTCCAAACCTGCGAGTCCGGGAGGGCTCCTCGCACAGCACCCCTCCCATTGCGGATCGGCTTCCCGTTTCATTCCCTCCAGCCTCACCCTCGTGCCCTGTCCTTTCCCTACAGCCGCCTCTTCTCTGGAGTGGCCAATGCCAGGTATCCAGACACCATTGCCTTGACCTTTGATCCTGCTAATCAGTGGCTGTCTTGTGTGTACAACGATCATAGCATTTATGTTTGGGATGTGAGGGACCCCAAGAAAGTGGGCAAGGTGTACTCGGCCCTGTATCATTCTTCCTGCGTCTGGAGCGTGGAGGTATGTGGGCTGGCTGGCTGGAGACTGGCCAGGTTGGCTGGGATACCATTTGGAGGACAGAAAGTAGGGATCCCCAAGTGTAACCTTATGTTCCTGCTGCCTCCCTGTTTCTCTAGTGACTTCCCTGTGAGAGATCCTGGGGACTGAGTTTGCATGTTACAGGCTTCCCCAGTGTGCCCCATTCTTAGTTTTGCCTCAGTGATCTTGGACAAGTTAATGAACTTAGCCAAGCCTCAGCTTCCTCAGTGTAAAATGATACTTGATTCACCTAATTGTTGTAAGAATAAAGTGAAATAATGTAAGTGGGAGACATGGAAGAGTGGCTGGTAGATAGCGGGTGCCAGGTTAACATGCTTCCTCTTGGTCATGATGAAGAGGATATACCAGTTATAGCCATGGCGGGCTCTGGCTACCATTCCCTCTTCCATCCCATTCCCTTCCATCTCCTTGGGTAGGCAGAGGACTGCTTCCGAATGGAGGCCTAATTGTGTTCCCTCGGCCCTTTCAGGTCTACCCCGAGGTCAAGGACAGTAACCAGGCCTGCCTGCCCCCCAGTTCCTTTATTACCTGCTCCTCAGACAATACCATCCGCCTGTGGAACACAGAGAGCTCTGGGGTGCATGGCTCCACCCTGCACCGAAACATCCTCAGCAACGTGAGCCTGAGGCCGTGGGGCCCCCACCGCACCCTCAGTGCCCCCATCCCCACAGCTTCTGCACCTTGATTTTGGGAACTGGGCCCCTAGACCTTGGCCTTCTAGCCCTCGTTTGGCTGTGTTCTGTGATCCAAGGGTTGGTTTTGCTCAGGTTTCTCTCACCTCGCAGCTGTACTGGTCAGGCCTGCCTCATCCGCCTCTTCTAACCTGTTGCACTAGGACCTCATTAAAATCATCTACGTGGATGGGAACACCCAGGCTCTGCTGGACACAGAGCTGCCTGGAGGGGAGAAAGCTGATGCGTCCCTGATGGATCCCCGTGTGGGCATCCGCTCTGTGTGCGTCAGCCCCAATGGACAGCATCTAGCATCTGGGGACCGTATGGGCACACTTAGGTAATGGTAGGCCCAGGGTGGGTACTGATTGCCTCTCATGGTGCAGAGTCAGGTATTTAGAACTTTAGGGAGAGTTTGACTCAAAAATGTTGGACCACAAAATATTTATCGACAAGGGAAAGATAATAACTTTACAATGAGTAAACCTATCAGAAATCATCTTTACCAAGTGATTAAGATTAACATCCTCGTATCAACATCATGAAGCCCATGATAGGATGTACTAAGAAGGGTGTGACAATGTTTCTGTGGTGTTCTTAACAAAAATGCATAACTCAATATAAGTATGAGAAAACATCTGACAAACTCAAATTGAGGTGCATACCACAGAGCAATCAGTACTCTTCAAAAGCGTCAAGATCATGAAAGGTCAGGAAAGACCGAAGGACTGTTAAATACTACAGAAGTCTAAGGAGAAGAAACTCAATGCAGTTTGGACTCTGGATAGGATCTGGAGTCAAGAAAAAGGACATAGTGGGAAAACTGGTGAAATTTGAGTGAGGTTTCTAGTTAATAGTATTGTACCAAGATAAATTTCCTAGTTTTGATAATTGCACTATTGTTAGGGAAAGCTGGGCAAGGGAAATATGGAAGCTTTCTATTCTTTCAGCAACTTTTCTCTAAACCTAAAAGTTCAAAAAAGGGAAAAAAGGTACGGGGACAAAATGTAGCAGAGGAGGTAAGTCCTTCCTGCAGCCTGGCCATGTCCTCTTCCCACCTCTTCTCATTTCCGCAGGGTGCATGAACTTCAATCCCTGAGTGAGATGCTGAAGGTGGAGGCCCATGACTCTGAGATTCTGTGCCTGGAGTATTCTAAGCCAGACACAGGTCAGGAGAATGCCCGGAATGGCCCAGGGCTCACCCAGTCCTGCTGGTACCACTTACATCTGTCCTGGCTCTTGGATGTGGGTCGGTAATCCTTTGGATCACTGGGGTCTTTGCTGGTTTAGAGGAGGACAGCTCTGACCTTGCTCCTTGGTTCACACAGCTTGGTGTATGGGGCTCAGTTCCCTCGGGGCTCTTTGTCAGGCCCACATAAGGGAGTTCAGGGCACTCATGGGCTGATGGAGTTCTCCCAACCCCAGGTCTGAAACTGCTAGCGTCGGCGAGCCGGGACCGGCTGATCCACGTGCTGGATGCGGGGCGGGAGTACAGCCTACAGCAGACCCTGGATGAGCACTCATCCTCCATCACTGCAGTCAAGTTTGCAGGTGGGGCAGGGTGAATGAGACACATGCTGCCACCCTCATCCCCACTGCCATCTGCCTCCCCCTCCATGAGAAGGGTCTGCCGGTCGTGGGGGAGTGTTGGACAGCAGATGGGAGGCCTGGAGCTGGTAGGAAGACAGGTGGAACAGAGACTCTCAGTGCAGGGACTTGAGCCCGTCAGGTTGGGCTGAGGATAGGGAGAAAGGAAAACCTGGGTTTCGAGGTTTAATTTAGTTGGTTTTCCCTGGCATGTAGAGTAGCTTGATGGGGGTTCATATGGAGGGAAGGTGGGAGACAGGCTGCTCCCATGTGGTGAGAGTGGTGGGAACAGCTGGGCCCCCCTCCTTCATAGCCAGCGATGGGCAAGTCCGCATGATCAGCTGTGGAGCAGACAAGAGCATCTACTTCCGCACTGCACAGAAGGTGAGGGCGCGGGGCTTTTCTGAGGGGCAGGGGCAGGGCGGAGTCTACCATTCCCCTGCATGAGGTTACAAGAGGTGAAGGGAAGGGAGGCGCAAGTTGGTCTCTTGGGGCCTGGTGAGGCATCTGGGTGTGGGCCTGCCCACATGCTCCGCCCCTGCAGTCTGGAGATGGAGTGCAGTTCACACGGACACACCACGTGGTGCGGAAGACGACCCTCTATGACATGGATGTGGAGCCCAGCTGGAAGTACACGGCCATCGGCTGCCAGGACCGAAATATTCGGTGGGTGTCTCCTCAGACTCTCTGCCCACATTCCTTCATTGCCCTAGGGGGTCAGCTCCATGCAGCTAAGTTCCCACATCTGTTGTTCTGTCCCGGACCTTGTACCCCCTTGAGTTTACAGTACTTTGCCTCACCCAAGAGGTGGTAGCCCCTTTGCTGCTGGGGGTGGCCCCAGAGAGCATAGGCCGGGGGCGAATGTTGGCCTTTCCATCACCCAGGCGTGCTCTACCTTCACAGCCTGCACATGTGAAACAGAGTGTGTTTCTTACAGGATATTTAACATCAGCAGCGGGAAGCAGAAGAAGCTGTTTAAAGGGTCACAGGGTGAGGACGGCACACTCATCAAGGTAAGGACCCAGGAGGGGGCACTGGACAGGGGCTTGGGGACAGGGTGGTACCAGGTGGGACTGGCACTTCCTGCGTCCTCCAGCTGTGTGTCCTGCTCCTCAGGTGCAGACAGACCCCTCAGGGATCTACATTGCCACCAGTTGTTCTGACAAGAACCTCTCCATTTTTGACTTCTCCTCAGGCGAGTGTGTGGCCACCATGTTTGGGCACTCAGGTGAGTATAGCCTAAATACCTGAATAGAAGCTGATACCTGTGTAGAACCTGAGTGAGTTCTATCCCTAGAACTTCACTCTTCTGTTAGTTTCTTGGGACCCACAGAGCTACTCCTTCTACCCTGCAGCCAACCCCTGTGTCCAGTGTTGGGACTGAGTGAACTTGGTTGGGAATTCAAGGTGGTTTATAGACCGTATTCTTTGTTCTTCACAGAGATTGTCACTGGCATGAAATTTAGTAATGATTGCAAACATCTCATCTCTGTGTCTGGGGACAGGTGAGCAGAAGCCAGCTTCCCTGAGAGACAGATTCTTACTGTGCCAGAGCACCCTGCCCTCCTCTCTCTTCATCTCAGCGATGTCTCTGGGAATTGGGGTTAACAGGGATATCCCTTGGCTATGCCTGACCTGGAGGGTGGCTGGGGTCTCCTTCCCAGCCATGGATAAGGGGAATGAATGATGTTGCCCCCTTCAGAGTCCTCCCTGTCTCACCCAACTCTGTGGCTTTACCCCAGCTGTATATTTGTGTGGCGCCTGAGCTCTGAGATGACCATCAGCATGAGGCAGCGTCTGGCGGAGCTACGCCAGCGTCAGCGGGGCGGCAAGCAGCAAGGACCATCCTCTCCTCAAAGGGCTTCTGGACCCCACCGGTGAGAACAGAATGTGGGCAAGTGATGGGTGGGTATGCAGATGGCTTGCTGTGACCTCAGCGCTCCTCCTCCATGCTCTGGGCCTGCCATTCAGCAACTGTCTCCCAATACCTCTCACACAAGGATCCATGAGATCGGCCTCTCCCCACGTTGAGTCTCCTCGCCCCCTGTTGAGTCCGTCTCCCGTGCCCTTCCTTGTCTCAGACTCAGGCACCAGGCCCCATCGATGGTCTCTCCTGGACCGGCTCTCTCATCAGACAGTGACAAGGAGGGAGAAGATGAGGGGACTGAAGAAGAACTTCCAGCACTGCCCGTCCTTGCCAAGAGTACCAAGAAGGAGCTGGGTCTGTGGCAGTTGGGTGCGGGGCCAGACAGACCCTAGTTGGTATAATTGCTAGATAAGCTTTTTCTGGGACTGGGGCGGGGAGAGCAATGTGAGCTGAGGAAACTGAGGCATCATTGTGGTCACATGGTATGAGCTGCTGGGGCCAGGGCTCCAGGGGTGGGTGGGCAGGAGACACTCCCTCTGACTGCCTATTTCTTTCTAGCCTCTGTCCCCAGCCCAGCATTGCCCCGAAGCCTGTCCCACTGGGAGATGAGTCGGGTGAGTTGCCATTGTTAAAATGTTCTTCCGAGGTTACAGGAGGCAAGGGGAGGTGAGAGCAGGGCTCTCTGGGCTGGGTAGGATATTGGGGCATGGGGGCTGCCCACATGCTGCACTCCTATGTCCAAGGAAGGCCTTGTAGGGAAAGTTGAAACACTGGGCCAGTCCTGGGTATGGGATGAAGAGAGCCCAGGTATTTCCTTCAGATGAGGACCAGAAGAGGTGGGTGGAGCATGGGGTTGGTCAGCACTTAGGGAGGTGCTGCTGCTTCAGGGGGAATGGACAAAGGGCCGCTAAACCAAATAGTGAGAGCTAAAGTGCAGGAAACCGAGGATGCAGAGAGCAGAGATCTAGAGAAGCTAGTTCTAAAGACCCTTGTTAGGTGGTGAGTGGAGAATTTACAGAATAGTTAGAGGGAAAAGGCCACGAGGGGACCAGTAACTGAGTGACTGCTGTGGGATGGCCGGAGGGGGATGAAGGTGTTCCGAGCAAGTCCCCAAACACCAAGACCTTCCGTTGTCAGCAACAGTTTCACGAAGTGATGGCGCTGTGGTGGCTCTGGTGCACCCTGACCAGGCCAGGGGTCTCAGGCCTGGGCTATAGGTTAGTCCTCCATTCTGTGAAGGGTCTTTGGGGCCCCCAGCCATTGGAGAAGTTGGGGTAGAGAGAGGCAAAATGAGTGGTTGGTGTAGACAGGCAAAAGTGGCCTTGGCCCTGGGCTGGGTTTCTTGGAGGACTCTTGGTAGTAAGAGGTTGCTGCTGGGGCTGTCCTCAGAACTGGGAGACTTTTAGAGACTCCCAGCTCTGAGGCGTCCATGACACCAGGCGAAGGCTGAGACTAGAGATTCCTGTGCCAAAGGATGTGGAATGCAGCTAAGAGCATGAACTCTGGAGCCAGACTAACCTGCAGGCCACTTACTGTCTGTGGGATGTGGGCTGGTCACTTAAGCTCCCTGTGCTTCAGTCTTCTCATCTGAAAAACAAGGACTATAATAGTGCCTATTTCAGGCCGGGCACGGTGGCTCACACCTGTAATCCCAGCACTTTGAAAGGCTGAGGTGGGTGGATTACAAGGTCAGGAGTTCGAGAGCAGCCTAGTCAACATGATGAAATCCCATTTCTACTAAAAATACAAAACTGAGTTGGGCATGGTGGCGGGTGCCCGTAGTCCCAGGTACTTGAGAGGCTGAGCTAGGAGAATTGCTTGAACCTGGGAGGCGGAGGTTGCAGTGAACCAAGATTGCACCATTGCACTCCATTCTGGGTGACAGAGCAAGACTCTGTCTCAAAACAAAAACAAAACAAAGCAAATAGTGCCAATTTCAACCTTTCAAAAGGTTGCTGTGAGGATGAAGTAAGCTAATAAGTGTAATATGCCAGGCACACAGTAAGGGATATATTTTTATTTGTTGATCTTAACGTGTGGTTGTTACTACCTCCCACCAGGCACAGGAGACCATGGGGTTCCTGGACCCAGCTCCTGCAGCCAACCCAGGACCCAAAAGAAGGGGGCGCTGGGCTCAGCCTGGTGTGGAGCTGAGCGTTCGATCCATGCTAGACCTACGGCAGCTGGAAACCCTGGCCCCAAGCCCACGGGGCCCTCGCCAGGACTCGCTGGCCATGATCCCATCTGGTCCTGGGAAGCATGGGCAGCAGGCCCTTGAGACTTCACTCGCTAGCCAGGTGAGCCAGCTTTCTCTCAGCTCTCTAGAGAGCTCCAGGGGGCCTTAGGCAGCCTTTGCCACTAGCTGGGACCTGAGCCCTGGTCCAGCTCTACTTGGTCTGCCTCTGTGGCACATGGTTAACCAGAACTGCAAAGCTGGGATAGGGCTGGCTGGGGTGTATGGTTTGGTCATCAGGGCAGGCAGGGGAGCAGTTGGGATAGAGAGGCAAAAGTGGCCTTTGCCCTGGGCTGGGTTTCTTGAAGGACTCTTGATATGAAGTGGTATCTGGAGGTTGGCAGCCCAGAGTGTTAATGTAGTTCATCCAGAAGCTCCCATCAGCAACTGGAGCCCAGCCTGGCTTCTTGGTCTCTGTCCTCAGAGCTAGAGTATTCTGCTTCCCCCAGAATTAGTGCACACCACATCCTTACTCACCTCCACCTCTTCTCCAAGGGGAGGGTCACTAAAGGCTTACCCCCCAGCCACCCCTGCCTCATCCCTCACCTCTTCTCACATCAGCTGCTTTATGTGTTCCCAGAATGAAAAGCCCACTCGGCCTCAGGCTTCCCAACCCTGTTCTTGCCCCCATATTATCCAATTGTTGTCACAAGAGGAAGGGGTCTTTCCCCAAGATCTGGAACCTGCACCCGTTGAAGACGATATTGTCTACCCGGAGCCGAGTGACAGCCCCACCATGGATGCCAGGCAAGGATCTTGCCCTGGCCAGACCTTGTGGGCCGTGCAGCGCCCTGTCTTCCCCTCTTTCTGAGTGTTATTTAGTTGGGGGAGGGTTGGTCCCCAGGATCCTCAGGGCTTACCTACCAGCTCACCACTGCCTCATCCCTCACCCTGATCACAGGCAGGAGTCCAGTGGGGATGCTGCTCACCCATGCTCACTGCCTTTTCTTCTCCCTGCTGGAATCCTGGCAGTGAGTTCCAGGTGCAGGCTCCAGCCCGGGGAACTCTGGGAAGAGTGTACCCAGGCAGCAGGAGCTCAGAAAAGCACAGCCCCGACAGTGCCTGCTCTGTGGATTACAGCAGCAGCTGCCTTTCCAGCCCCGAGCACCCCACTGAAGGTGAGGCTCAGCGGGGATGGAGGGCTCATGGGCTGGGGTGCGGGAAGCCTCTGGCAACAGTTGGGTGCAGTGCAATGCCTCTCTTTTCTCCCCACACCAGACTCCGAGAGCACAGAGCCCCTCAGTGTGGATGGCATCTCCTCAGACCTTGAAGAGCCAGCTGAGGGTGATGAAGAAGAGGAGGAAGAGGAGGGAGGCACGGCCCCTTATGGACTGCAGGAGGGAAGCCCCCGGACCCCAGACCAGGAGCAGTTTCTGAAACAGCACTTTGAGACTCTGGCCAATGGAGCTGCTCCAGGTGTGGTCAGAGGGCCAGCATTTAGTGCCTGCAATTTGCCCATCTCCCCTCCTTGCCTCCCTGAGAGGAGGGTCCCAGGGTATAGATATTGTCCGGGCTTTCCTTCTCAGGGAAGCAAAATCTGGGCCAAGGGCTTGGTTTCTGCCCCAATTCATGATTTCTCTGACCCTGGTAGGGGCCCCAGTGCAGGTGCCAGAGAGGTCAGAGTCTCGGAGCATCTCTTCACGATTCCTGTTAAAAGTGCAGACCCGCCCACTCAGGTACAGAGACCCCGTCCACACAGCAGCAGCTCCAGCTCTCCTGGCCTCCCAGTGCTGCTGCCCTCTCCTCACCAGGGTTCTGTCTCTTCATGCCCGGGGTGTTTTCACGCCTGGTCCTGGGCTAACTGGCCTTGCACCAGCCTGTCTGGCTTTGAGCTTGTCCTTCTCTCCTAGTGCCTTGGTGCCATGAGTTTCTCACCATTTTGGCAGGGAGGAGCATTGAACCTTCTCTGGGCCTTCTTCCACATTTCCTCCCTATAGGGAACCATCCCCATCCTCCTCAAGCCTGGCACTGATGTCGAGACCAGCCCAGGTGCCACAGGCATCTGGTGAGCAGCCGAGAGGCAAAGGTGCCAATCCCCCCGGAGCACCCCCGGAGGCAGATCTATCCTCTGGCAACCGCAGCCCCCAGCAGGCAGCCACTGTGCTGTTGCCACGATGCCGTCTCAACCCTGACAGCAGCTGGGCTCCCAAGAGAGTGGCCACAGCCAGCCCCTTATCTGGACTCCAGAAAGCCCAGTCTGTGCATAGTCTGGTGCCACAGGGTGAGGAGCTTGCAGGGCTTGGTGCCACGGTGCAGTGTGTGTGGAACAGGTGTACATGCTGGAGGAGGGAGGGCCTGGTGTAGTCCTGATGTGTCACTGTGCTGGCCACTGGGTGTCCCTTAATGGGCAGGTGGAGGGGAACAGCAGGTCTTAGGTATTGGGCATTGGTATCTGGGATGCCTTTCTTACCACCTGAACTGTGTATACTTCTGTGTCCTTTGCAGAAAGAGATGAAGCCAGTCTACAGGCCCCTTCACCAGGCCTATTGCTCTCTCGGGAGATCAAAGCTCAGGATGGTCAGGGCTCCCTGCCCCTGGCTGATGGCCGTCTGTCTCGGCCCCACTCTTACCAGAGCCCCACCACCAGTTCCATGGCCAAGATATCCCGCAGTATCTCTGTTGGGGAGAACCTGAGCCTGGTCGCCGAACCTCCAGCTCCTGCCCCTATCCGAGTCTCACCACTTAGCAAGCTGACCCTGCCCAGCCGGGCTCACCTGGTTTTGGACATCCCCAAACCACTGCCTGACCGTCCTACCTTGGCTGCATTCTCACCTGTAACCAAAGGCCGGGCCCCTGGTGAGGCAGAACAGCCTGGCTTCCCAGTGGGCCTAGGAAGAGCTCACAGTACAACTGAGAGATGGGCCTGTCTGGGGGAGGGCACCACTCCCAAGCCTAGGACAGACTGCCAGGCTCATCCTGGGCCCAGCAACCCCTGTGCCCAGCAACTGCCAGTCAGCAGCCTCCTCCGAGGCCCTGAAAACTTGCAGCCCCCACCCCCTGAGAAGACTCTCAACCCCATGGACTGCGCCAAGCCAGGGGCAGCCCTGAGCCAGGACTCAGGTGTGCACAGCTCCCTAACTCTCATCTCCTGCCCCATTCTCTCTGTCCCGTCTCTGGCTCCATCCCATTTCTGTGCGTTCAGCTTCTGGTGTTTCTCGTCCCGTCTGCTCCTGTCTCAGGTCCATAAGTCACACCCCTGATGGTGAGACACTCCTGCTAACCTTCATGATTTCCTTGCGACCCACTTGCCCATTCAGTGCCTTCTGAACTTGGGGCTGGCCTTGTTTGTGTGGTCCTCTGGACCTTGTTTGTGTGGTGTTGGGGAGGCCGTTGGAAGAGAAGGCAAGAGGAAGGGATTGAGGGCAAGTTGGGGGTGTGCTGCTGAGGGCTAGGTCTCTCCTGCTCTGAGTGTCTTGGGTGGGGAGGCCTAAAAGGACTGCAAGTTGGGCCTCACTGAGCCGTATCCGTCTCTTTCAGAACCAGCAGTGAGCCTGGAGCAGTGTGAGCAGCTGGTGGCAGAGCTCCGAGGCAGCGTGCACCAGGCCGTGCGGCTCTACCACTCGGTGGGTATTCGGTGCCCCCCGGCAGGCGGGTGAGCACGTCAGTAGTGCTGGGTGTTTGGATAGCCATGTCCAGAACAGTATGCTAAGGCTCTTGTGCTGACACAGTGGAACACCCAAGAACATTGTGGGCACCATAGGTGAGGGGGTTAGAGGCCAGGCTAGCCTCTTGAACCGGGCATCTGCGGCCATTTCTGGTTAAGAGCTGGAGACTTGCCTCAGGAGGTGAGCCATGGAGAGATCACATCTAGCTGGCTCAGGGCAATCCGTTTATGCCATTGTCCCAGTATTATTATTAATGGCATCCTTTTTTATACCCACAAATTATTTGGCCTCCTGAGACATAGGGAATAGTCCAGGAGGGCTAAACTTTGACAGAGAAAGTTGATTCTGCCTGAGTTGTCATAGGAGTTGCTAACAAGATGTAGACGGTTCTGTAATCTAATGGGATTCTCCTTGGGGGTCACCCCCAGAGTCTGCCTGCATCCCATGTCCCCTTGTCATACATGATGATCTTGGCAGGTAGAATTCCCAGCTAGTCCCTTCTTCTAAGGCAGGCTGGACCCAGCTGGGGCCCCTCCCTTTTGTGTGTCCTCCACCTCACTTCCCGGGGTCCTGTTTCAGGTGGCTGGCTGCAAGATGCCCTCAGCAGAGCAAAGTCGGATCGCCCAGCTCCTCAGAGACACCTTCTCTTCAGTGCGACAGGAGCTGGAAGCCCTGGCTGGGGTAGCACTGTCCAGCCCAGGCAGTAGCCCTGGGGCTGTGGGAGCTGAGCAGACACAGGCCCTGCTGGAGCAATACTCAGAACTGTTGCTTCAAGCCGTGGAGCGGCGCATGGAACGCAGACTCTGAGATTCAGAAGCCTGCCCCAAGTGAATGAATGCCCCAGCCATTCTAAACTGCAGACCCTCTGCCACTCACCAAAATCTGCGGGGCTGCTTGAAGTGGAAAGCAGGGAGCAGTGTTGAGAGGCGAAGCAGCCTTCCCAGCCACTCCTCGTGGGGCACCTGTATTTATTAATTTATTTCCCTGACTGTTGCCTCACTTCCTTGGAACTCCTGCCTCCACAGCCCCTCCAGTGGCAGGGACGGGTCTTGGGTCTTTGTCATCTTGGTGCTGTGAGGGGTAAGAGGGCAGCCTGCCCCATCTAGGAATCTGGAAAGGGCTGGCCCTCTCTTAGAAGCCATTTGAAATTACTGCAGGGATCAGCTCCCTGGGGTGGAGCATACACAGGGTACTCTGGGGTCGAGGTGACAGGTCATGTGGTATTCAGTGCCCTTCAGCCAACTGGGGGCCTTCACCTCTACCTCCACTTGCCCTCTCACACCAGCTGCACTCCCCTGGCTGCCAGAGCAGGGTGGTTTTCCCCGATACCTGGCAGCTCAGAAAGGCAGAGCCATCTGGCCCTCCAGGGTGTCCCCAGCCACCAGGAGACCTGAGTTGGTATTAGAACCTGAGCCCCTACATTCCACTCCCATACTCCTTCCAAGAGGGGCCCAGCATTGTCTCTCCCTGTGACCCCTTTCTGTCCTGGCCAGAACTGGAGCCAGCTGTGAGACATTGCTGCGGGACAGTAAGCCCTCAGCTGGGCAAACATGAAGCTCTGGCCTCCTTTCCTCAGCCCCTTGTCCTTCCCTGTCCTCCAGCCCTGGACCCCAGCCACCTGCTGGAGCCCAGAGGTCACCTTCTCCCTGCATCCTGAGTCATGCTCAGTCAGAAGCCTGTGTTGGAATGTCCCTCGTTTACAGGGCGCTGGCCCACCTCCTGAGGACCTCGGCCACAGATGAGATCACATGCATGCATGCACACGCACACACACACCCCTGCACAGCATGCAGATGAGATCACATGCATGCATACACACACACACACACACACATGCACACAGTTGAGTGTTGGTTGCTAGAGCATCTGGTTGGCTGCTATGTGCCTGGTTTCCTCACATCCTGCCTCAGCCTCACCACCCTGGCTTATGGGGAACACATATCAGGGGGGCAGGAAAAGGGGTGGAACACACTGAGTGAACCCAGATTCTGGATTCTTGGTGTCCACAGCCTAGCTGATAGGAGATAGCCCACAGGACACCTGGTTTAGGTAGAAGAAGCCTCCTCAAAGGCAGTGCTGGGCACCCACAGGTGTGCCGGATACTGGAGTTTGAGTTGAGGGAGGTGCAGGGGCCAAAGGAGACACTGGAAAACTGGTCGGTGGGACAGGTAAGTGGCAGAGGTGAGGGGATAGGTTAGAATTTAAAAGGGCAGTAGTTAGGGGTGAGGGGAAGGAAATAGGGCACTGTAGGAGGTAGAGTAGGACCAAGTCATGAGGCAGTTGAAGAGTTGAGGAAGGAGTCTTTGGGCCCTACTGCTCCCCTCTAATCCAGGTAAGTCAGGACAGCTTTACCACAGCTCCAGGCCACGACAGCCCCTTCACCTGTGCTGCTGGGCCGTAGGCAGAGGCTTACAAAGAAGTGGGTTCCGAAGGGTGCCCAGCTGCGGGGCATCAGCCCGAGTGCATCTGAGCTGCTCCAAAACTGGCCCTCCCCCACTCCTCTACCACCGCGTGGCCCCGGAACTGCCGCAGCTGGCGGCGGGCCCGTACCCGCTGCGCCCCCACCTCGCACACTAGTCGCAGCCCACCGCAGGTGGGACTCAGGTTCGCTCTCTGGGCCAGGTCCTCCTCGAGGAGGGAGCTACCCTCAGCCTGAGGTTTGTGAGAACGTGGCCGCCCTTTTCCTGCCCTCTGACCCTTGTGGGTGGGTGGGGAGGCCTCGTGGCCCGGCCGGCACCCCGTCCCTTTCTGCATGTCTGAGGCCACCGGCAACAGCCGCCCCACTCCAGAGTCGCCCCTGCCCAGTTTTAAAAACCCCTTATTTATAACTTTTCTACTTTGTCCCAGTCGCGGCGCTTCCCGCCTCCTACCCGGCTGCACCGGGCGGCGGCTGTTTTTAACGTTCCCGTTTGTACTGATGTATGAACTTGTCAATAAACACAATCGTTTGTTAACCGTGGGATGCTGGCCGTGGGGCAGGCGGAAGCCGGCGCAGCTGCTCGCTCCACCGCTTCGGTGGCAGAACCGGGTGTGCGCCTCGGGGAGGGCGGGGCGGAGGCCTCGGGGAGGGCGGGGCGGAGGCCTCGGGGAGGGCGGGGCGGAGGCCTCGGGGAGGGCGGGGCGGAGGCCTCGGGGAGGGCGGGGCGGAGGCCTCGGGGAGGGCGGGGCGGAGGCCTCGGGTGTGGCCTGCGGCGAGGACGTCAGGGAGAGGCGGTGTTTCGCGCCGGCGCCGGCCCCGGCGCAGCCATGGTGGACGCGGCTTTGGAAGCCGTGCGGAAGGAGTTACGAGAATTCCCGGCCGCTGCAAGGGGTGAGTAGGCTCTCCCAGAAGCTGCGGTGACCTCCGAACACGGGAGGGGCCCTGAGAAGCCGCTGACTGGGGTCTCGGAACCTCTTGTGTGCGACTGGCCTAAGGCCCCGCCAGGTTGCTCTTGTGTTGCAAACCGCTTCCCACCTCCCGTGTTCGTGCACTCTCGTGGCTTCGGGTGACTCTGTTCACGTTATTCCCAAGGCCCCGTGCCGCCTTGACCATGGTCGTGTCCAAGTCCTTTGTTTCCCACAGTCTTGGGCAGTTTGCTGTTACCCATTTTGAAAGCTCATCAAAGGCACACGTGGTGGTCGGATTCCTCCCCCACGTGCCCCACCTCCGCCCCCAAGTCCCCTGTCACACTTTGGGAGGATTGCAGGCTGACAAATGGTTCTTGGCTCTTCCCCCGCTTCCTTTTATTTTTTCTTCCTCTCTTCCCTCCTTTTTTCTTTAAGTGATTTCTTAGCACAGAACAGCAACACAGGCACGTGTGTGTAATGGGTACGTAATATATAATGGTATGCAATGTAAACGAGGCAAGGTTTCCTCCCGGCCCCAGTTTGCATTCGTCCAGAAAGACTGTTTATATCCTTGCATACACGACTTTTTACTCTCCTTTTTATACAGTAGTAGCCTGCTAATCACACTCTACTTCACCATGTATTTTGGAGATCATTTAACGTTTTTCTACCTCAGTCTTTTTCACATCTTTGTGCTAGTGCTGTATTCACTTAGTCATTTAGGTCATTTCTAATCTGTTGTTTTCAATAATGCTGCAAGAAATACATTTGAGTATCAATTTAACAAATGCTTACTCAATATCTGTGGGGCAGGGTCTGTTCACTGTGTTTGAGATAAATCATTGAACAAAACAAATCTCTGTTTTCGAGATAAATCATTGAACAAAACAAATCTCTGTTTTCGTATGTTAAATTCTAAGTGAGAAGGTGGACAATTAACCACAGGTGTACTGAGTACATTTACAGTGTAAGGTGTTTAGAAGGTAAGTGCAGGCAAAGCCCTCAGTGGGAGTGTACCTGGTGTGTTCAGGAAACAAGAAGCCAGTCTGCAGGAGCAGGGTCTTTGTGTACATGTGTGAGTATTTTGGTTGGTTAAATTGTCTATATATTTTTATTTATTTATTTCGAGACAGGGTCTTGCTCTGTCACCCAGGCTGGAGTGCAGTGGCATGGTCATAGCTCTCTGCACCTCCACTTTCGAGGTTCGGGAGATCCTCCTGCTTCAGCCCCTGGGAGTAGCTGCGACTACAGGCATGCACTACCGTGCCTGGCTCATGTTTTTGAATTTTAGTAGAGACAAGGCTGGCCTTCATCTCCTGGGTTTAAGCAATTCTTGGCACCTCGGCGTTCCAAAGTGTTGGGATTATAGGCATAGCCATTGCTCCATTCCTTGTTTGTTAAGTTCTTAACAGAGTTATGGGATCAAAGGAATTGTTGGGATCCCTTTTGAAATTTTCTCACTTTGAAGCCCCAGGAGAGAAAAGCAACTATTCTCTAAAGGAAATGGTGAGCAAGTAAAACAGAAATTCCTAATTGCAGAAATCCAAAGGGTGAGAAAAAGACAGTTTCCATGTATTTTCAGAATCCCAGGCTATGTGCAGTGCGCACACCTGTAATCCTAGCACTATGAGAATATCTCTTGAGGCCTGAAGTTCACGACCAGCCTGGGCAACATAATGAGACACCATCACTAAAAAAAATTTTTTTAATTGGTGTGGTGGCATGTCCCTGTAGTCCCACCTATTCAGGAGGCTGAGGCAAGAGGATTGCTTGAGTCCAGTAGTTTTGATGGCAGCGGTGGCCAGTCTGGGACAGATGCTGTCATCACGCTGGCTGCAGCGGAGAGGCACAAGTGGGGCAGCAGAAGCGGGTGTGGTAGCAACAGTGGCAGTAGTGGGTCCCCTGTGCCCTGCATCCCTGAGGCAGCTGACTGCACCACCCTCACCCTCACATGGCCGGGCAGGACCTGCTCCCAAGCCCAGAGCCTCTGCTGCAGCCTCAACCTTGCTCCCTGTCGCATCCCAGAAGCCTGCGAGTGAGCACTTAGCCAACGGTGCAGCTGGGACTTCTGGGCCAGCCCCAGGAGCATCAGGTTCATTTGTGTGAGGTTGGCCGGTGTTGCCGAGCAACTTGGACCTTGCCGGAGCTGCGGGCCCCGCCCCCCTCCGCAGGGGGAAAAATGCAAAAAGGAGGTGCAGCTGTGACTGCATGCTCCACAGAGCTAGCGGGAGCTGGGGACAAGCGGGAACCCCGCCCCTTCCAAGTTGGTGGAGTGGGAGCTCCCTAGGCATAATTGCAGCCATCCAAGCCAGGGCTGCAAGGCAGGCACACCTGTGCTCTTGGGAGGCGGGAGCCCCACCCTCCCAGACGCAGCTGCAGCCTCCCAAGGTGCAGTTGTGGACCCAGGCATCTCTGCAGTCTTGGGGGCCCGTGAGGCCCCTTCCTGCTGCTGCAGGCTGAGAAGTGCCTGGTCCTGCTGCCTGGCTTCTCTCCACTGTCAGCACTTGATGAGATCACGAAGCAAAGTTGAGGCCAAGCCTGGGTGCTGTTGCAACCTGGCCGTGTGTAAATGCTCAGGGCAGCGCTGACACACCAGCCCCCTGCCACCTTGGCCCCCTTCGGACTTTGGACACCAATGAGCATGGGAGGGAGGCCAGGAGGGGCTGAGGGCAGCTCGATGCTGGCCTGCAGGCATCCCTTGGCACAAACAGCCTGGGTGCCATGAATGGTGGCAAGAGACAGGTCCTGGGTAGAAGGGGCCCGGTCCTGGGTGCAGCCCCACCTTCAAGCCAGGGAAGGCCTGAAGCCTAGGGGCTGGGCTACCAGTCCCACCCACTGGAATGGGAACTTGTGCTTTTTCCAGCTGGCCCATGGCTGCCCATGGACCAATCAGCATGTACTTCCTCCCCTCTGAGACCCATAAAAAGCCCAGACTCAGCCAGACCAGAAAAGACTGCGTGATGACCAGCTGCAGGGAGGAACTACCCAGTCTGCTTAGAGCTGGAGAGATGACAGAACAACCTGCCTGAAGAGAGGAGGTACCCTAGCCAGAGAAACAAGCAGGCATGCCAGCTCTTTCTTGGATTCCTGGGACCACTGGGGTCTTCTCAGTTCCAATTTTTGGTTTAAGAACATTCACTTTCCAACAAATCACAAAGTATAGGGGACTGGCATGGTGTGGCCATGAGAGATGGAGCCTAACCTCCGAGGTGAACATCAGTGCCGGGACCGTTTGAAGCAGGGTTTGGTAACTACCAAATGGAGACCAGGGCCTTTTGGCTTGACCGAGAGCACGAGTGCAGCAAAGCGAAGCCCTGTATACTTTATAAACACCAGCAGAAAGACATTCCAGTCTGAATGAGCAGCTGGAACAAAGTCATGCACCATCTGAATAGAGGGTGTGTGGCAAGGGCAGGCACGAGACAGCAGGTTAGAAGAGTAGGTCGGGCCTGATCATGCATGCCAAGGCAGGCTGCATTCTCTAAGGAGCATCGGTAAGCCATGCAGGAGTGCGTTACTAGAGGTACGACAAGATGAGATTGTATTTTCAGAAGATGACTGGGGCTGTGATGATTTACATGATTAACTCTTTGAGAGGGAGTAGTAGTAAGCCGGAGAAACCAGCCAGTTCACTGCTGCAACCGTCAGCCAGGATGCTGGAGACTTTTTTTTTTTTTTTTTTTTTTTTTGGAGACAGAGTCTTGCTCTGTTGCCAGGCGCCAGGCTGGAGTGCAGTGGCGCAATCTCAGCTCACTGCAACCTCCGCCTCCTGGGTTCAAGCAATTTTCCTGCCTCAGCCTCCCAAGTAACTGGGACTATAGGCGTGCGCCACCACGCTCAGCTGATTTTTGTATTTTTTTAGTAGAGACGGGGTTTCACCATGTTGGCCAGGATGGTCTTGATCTCTTGACCTTGTGATCTGCCTGCCTCGGCCTCCCAAAGTGCTGGGATTACAGGCTTGAGACACCACGCCCGGCTGATGATGGAGACTTTTATTCAACACTAAGCACATCTTTGCCGAGTATCTGCTGTGTGCTCAGTACTGTTCTAGGTCCCAGGGGTGCATCACTGAACAAGACGAGTATCTTTGCCCTTGTGGAGCTTACATTCTAGGAAGGGTGTTAGAATGATAAACAGCTAATGTAAGTGAAATATATGTTATTTTGAGATAAGGTCTTGCTTTGTCATACCGGCAGGAGTGCAGTGGCATGATGATAGCTCAGTGCAGCCTCCAGCTCTTGGAGTCAAGAGATCCTCCTGCTTCAGCCTCTAGCATAGCTGGGAGTATCGGTGCATGCCACCATGTCCAGCTGATTTTTAGATTTTTTGTTGAGATGGGCCTCACTATGTCGCCAAGGCTGGTCTTGAACTCCCAGCCTCAGCAGTCCTCCTGCCTCTGCCTCCCAAAGTGCTGGGATTATAGACATGAGCCGCCGTGCCCAGCCCTAAAATATATAGCATGTTAGATGGTGATGAATGCTAAGAAGAAAAATAAAATAGGCAAAGGGGTATAAAGATTGGGGGGGCAGGTTATAAATTTAGAAAGTATAGTTAGAGAAGGAAGCCTTATCAATGTGACATTTGAGTGACGACCCAAAGGAGGTAGCTGGAATGTGGATGCCACTGGAGGAGAGAAGCAGCAGGTGGGTTTGAGAGACATAGGAGACAGTCAACAGGACTTAGAGCCAACCAGCAGGGTGACAGGAGCGAAGGAGAAAGCGGAGTCAAAAAGAGGAGGTTTTATTAGAGGTGATGCGGGGCCACTGTAGACCCCTGCGGGGTGGTGGCACACTGCACAACCTGCTGAAGTGCACGTGGTGGCCCTGGGGGTCTGGAGATGGTGATGCAGTTCAGTGGGACCCAAACCACAGCCAAGCCCTTCCATTTCTCCATTGGTGTTGGCTGGTAGTTAGTCTTCCCGGTGAGAAGGTTGTGAATTTCCTAAACTGATGATTGTGTCATCCCTGATAGCCCCAGACAGGCCAAGCCAAGTGCTGAGCACGTTCTAGGTGCTCAGTGAATAATCACTGTGGAAGTGGGTTTTCCAGAGCCATACCCCACCCAGACCAACCCGTGGCCTAGGGTCCTCAGCCTTACTCATTCTAGAGCTCCTGACTCCACCATGTTCCTGGTAGGTGCTAGGAGGCTGGCCTCTCCAGGGTGGGAAGGTGGGGGGGTCCATTGTGTAGGCGCAGATACAGCCCCACGGGGGATTTGGGTTATGGGCTGGGCAGTAGTCCCTGGCCCTTTGGCTGGTCAGGGCCCGTGCTGGTGTGCATGCATGGTGCTTTCTGCCTTCATTTTTCCTCCTCATCTATTCCTGGTTGTCCAGGGTCCTTTGGTCAGCAGTGGGCATTTCCCAGTGACACAGCATAGCCTTTCCAGGGAAGGCATCTCTTGGGCAGGGACAGGGTGCTGCTGATTTCAGCCCCTCCATCCCCTGTCCTCCTCTTTCTCTCAGAGCTCAGTGTGCCTCTTGCTGTGCCCTACCTGGACAAGCCCCCAACTCCGCTCTGCTTCTACCGGGACTGGGTCTGCCCCAACAGGCCGTGCATCATCCGCAACGCTCTGCAGCACTGGCCGGCCCTGCAGAAGTGGTCCCTCCCCTATTTCAGGTGGGAGCTGCCCTGGGGTGGGACGTGAGCAGTGATTACTGGCATCAGAGCATGAGCTGAGTGTCCCTTCCTGTAGAGCCACAGTGGGCTCCACGGAGGTCAGTGTGGCTGTCACCCCAGACGGTTACGCGGATGCTGTGAGAGGGGACCGCTTCGTGATGCCAGCTGAACGCCGCCTGCCCCTGAGCTTTGTGGTGGATGTGCTGGAGGACCGTGCCCAGCACCCGGGAGTCCTTTATGTGCAGAAGCAGTGCTCCAATCTGCCCACCGAGCTGGCCCAGCTGCTGCCTGATCTGGAATCCCATGTGCCCTGGGCCTCCGAAGCCCTGGGTGAGTGGAGGCAGGGTGGTCGCTTAGGTGATGACTTGGCCCACAGGCTTGGTCCTGTCAGCGCCAGGTGCAGCTCACTAAATACTCACATTCCCAGGCCTGACTTAATCATAGATGAACTACTGAAGATTGTTGTCCTTTCTTCTGTCCCCGGGGGTGGGAAGGCCCCTTTCCCAAGCTTTCCCAACCTCTGCTGCTTCTTCCTGACCCTCTTTCTTGGGATTCTTCTGTGCTCACCCAGGTTTTGGTTTTAGCATCACTGGATGGCAGCTTTCCCCAGCCTGGCCTTCCTAACTTGCTGTCTGCCTCTGTCCCGCAGGAAAGATGCCCGACGCTGTGAACTTCTGGCTGGGGGAGGCAGCTGCGGTGACTTCTTGTAGGTGTAAGGGGAATACAAAGGCGAGGAAGGAGCAGGTGTGGGCAGAGGGAGGGAAGACGAGGCCAGGAATGGAGGGTTGGGCCTGGGCGGAGGTTGGGTTGTCTCTAAGATTTCTTTTGGCTTCTAGGACTCAGGCACCACAGAGGGTTTCCCCTGACAGCTGAGGTGGGGGAATGGACCCATGGCATTGGGGGTGGGTGTACTGTTTATTCTAGACCCAAAGAAAGCTCCCTGAAGGCCAGCTGGGTCAGGGGTGAGTATAGGAGAACTTGCCCTCTTGGTGGAGAGGAGTCCAGGGCCTGGCGAGCATCAAGTCCCAGATGGGTGGAATTCCGGAATACGGGAGCCCTGGCATCTTGTCCAGCCCACTGATTCTGGGTGCCCTTCTCTTTTGTCATAGGCCATCTTGGGGTACAGGGCTCTGAGCCCCCTGGGCCTTCTTTCTGTTGGCAGTGCACAAGGACCACTATGAGAACCTCTACTGTGTGGTCTCAGGAGAGAAGTATTTCCTGTTACATCCGCCCACTGACCGGCCCTTCATCCCCTATGGTAGGGGGTGTGGCGTGTAGGGTTGGGGGACCACTGGCCCAAGAGGGAGGGAGGCAGTGAGAGCCTAGGAGGCCAGTTCCCAGGCCCGAGTTGTGCCTGTGGCATCCCCACTGCACCGGTGCCCCTGATCCCCCCGCTTCTGCCCAGGGCTGGCTGGGGTGGAGGAGAGTCTGGCAAGTTCCAGGCTGTTTGCATTTCCCCCACACCCTTCTCCCTTGGGCTCTAGAGCTGTACACGCCGGCAACGTACCAGCTGACTGAAGAGGGCACCTTTAAGGTGGTAGATGAAGAAGCCATGGAGAAGGTGCCTGTCCTGTTTTTGGGCTCAAGGGAGGAGAAGGGCAGAAGCCTGGCCCTGAGGAGCAGGCATGAAAGATCTGGGGAGGTGGCACCTTGATCTGAAAAGTCCCTAAGTCTGAGGCCGTTCAGTGCTGAGCCGAGCAGGGTCTGTGGTGTTGACCTTTGGAAGGGACACAGCCTGAAGTCTGGGAGGCCTGGGGGGGCTGCTCCCTGGCATCTCGTGTGTTCCAGGTCCCCTGGATCCCACTGGACCCCTTGGCGCCAGACCTAGCCCGGTACCCGAGTTACAGTCAGGCCCAGGCCCTTCGCTGCACGGTGCGGGCCGGTGAGATGCTCTACCTGCCGGCTCTGTGGTTCCACCACGTCCAGCAGTCGCATGGCTGCATCGCAGGTGAGGGGCAGGTTCTGCCAAGGTCCATCAGGGCCTCTAGGGGGAGGTTTGGGAGGCTCCAGGTCAGAAGAGGGACCTTCATGCTCATTCTCCCCACAGTGAATTTCTGGTATGACATGGAATACGACTTCAAGTATAGTTACTTCCAGCTCCTCGACTCCCTCACCAAGGCTTCAGGCCTCAACTGATGGAGCCCTGGTGAACTCAGCCAAGCACGCCTCAGGGGAAGGGGCCTGTCCCTCCCAGCCGGGTCAATTCTTGAGACAGCCTAGAGCGTGCATGCTGGCTGCTGGCCCAGGGTGCAGCGTGGCTTGGGGTCAACTTTGGCGGATCTTGGAATGCGGTCAGGAGGACCTGAGGTGCCAGGCAGGTCTGGGTGAGGGCTCTCGGGACTTTGCCACATAGGCAGTGGGTAGTGGAGCAGGGCTTAGGTGTAGCGGCACCTCCACCTGTGCTGTGTGATGTTGGGCAAGTCACTGCGTCTCAGGGCAGTGGTGTCCTTCAGTAAACTGATAACAGTGGCTCTGCCTCTCAGGGCTGTTGTGGGCTTGGAGATGATGTCTGTGAGGACCAGCATGGGGCTGGCACACAGCACTTGTTGAATAAAAGGTAGCTGTGAGTCCGATGTTCTGATCTTCCCTCTTGAAGTTGCCTTCTGTGGTTGAGGAAGGGCCTGAAGGTTCAGGTAAAAACTTCAGAGTGATCTTCACTGCGGGTGAGGGCTGGATCCTGGCCTGGGCCTGAAGAGCCATCAGCTGTCCAAAGCCTGCTGTCCACAACAGCCACCGCAGCCCCTCCCTTGGATAAGCAAGCAGACCTTAGTCCTGTGGCTCTCTGGCCCAGGGCTTCAAGAGCTATTCCTAGCTTTGCTCGGGTTTACTGTCCTCCCCACATTCAGGGGCAGCAGGTGGGACCTGGCGCCCTGGGGATAACCCCTGTTTTTCCCATAATAGGCACAGGCAGGATGGGGACAGAAACTCCCGCCTCTCCTGAGACTGCCCCTCTGAGGAAGGAGTTGGTGTCCACACTCTGACCCTCCCACAAACCATACCCTGGAGACAGAACTCCCGCCCAGGTGCCAACCCACAGGCCTCATCCCCAGCCATGCAGCACCCAGCTCCAGGGTGGAAGCTGCCCAGCGCCCGACTTTGAAGGGCTGTTTGATGTGACAGCCACTCCCCTGCCTGTCGTAAGGGTGCCCGGGTGCTCATCTCAGATCGGCGGAGCCCTGCAGTCAAGACTGGGCATTCCTGTCCAGCAGGCACCAGAGTTGCGAAAGGCCTGTGCCAGGACACTCCACTCTTTTCCTGGCTGCTGTTCTGGGGCTCACTCCTGATTTTCTTCTGCTTAGCTCCTGGCAGCAAGCTCTGTGGAGAGCAGCCCTCCCCTACAGCAGGGCTGGGATTACAGAGCTGGGCGTTCAGGGCAGGGTTGGGCAGGCCCAGGTGGTGATGGTTGGCAAGTGCCACACAGGTGTCAGAAGCTCGAGTACAGATTTAGGGTGCCTTACTTCCTGGACAGGTGACAGATCAGGAGTGGGTGTAGAGCTTGGGTGGAGCAGAGGCGGGGGGTGGGAGGGACTTGGGACCAGTTGGGACATCACATCCCTGGCTCTGGGTTAGAAAGCCGACAGTCCTTGATCCTGTGGCTGCTACCGCATCATTCCTGCTTCTGAGGACTCAGTCTCATGGCTCTGGTAAGGCCTGCAGGGCACTGGGCTCTTACTCTGACCCCTGGTCTCTCCCTGGGGCCTGGTTAATGTGTTTCTTATGGGAGCTATGGTCTTCAGGTGTAGGGAGGGGAGTTTGTTGGCCACAAGACCAGAGCAGTGGACAGAAGCTGGGAGGAGGCAGCCTGGGGATGATGGATCCATCTTGAGTTTTCTCTGCTGTGGGAACGGCCTCCCAGCAGAGGTCCGTGGCACCATGGATTTGGGCCCTGGAAACTCAGAGGCTCCCACCTGCCATCCTGAGGCCCTGGAAGGAAGTGGCTGCTCTGTGCTCCTCTGACTCAGTTGCCTGGAATGTGGGGGGCCCTGGGCTGACCCTGCTAGATGAGGCTCTCTAGCACTGCCCCAGACCTGGTTGCTCCCTGGGCTTGACCCATTAGGGCCCTTGTGGAGGCAGGCAGAAGGCGGAGAGGAAGAGTTGGCACAGGCTTCCCTGGTCCTGGCCCACCTGCCAGGCTGCATTCCCAAAACCAGGGGGATGGGTTGGGAGGGAGCTACCGGGGTAACATCTGCAGCCTGACCTGGCAGGACCTGGAGGGTGTGACAGCCTGTACAGGGTCTGAGCTAGAAGCCACTGCCCCTGCCCAGGAGAGAGCCCTCGAGTTTCCAGGGTTCACTTCTGAGTGGGGTGGAGGGAGGGTAAGAGCAGCTCTGCTGGGGGCCCAAAGCCCTGACATTCCACTTCCCCTCCCTCCATAGTTTATGTCCCCTGCCACCCAAGACCGGCCTGGAAACTGCTTAGCTGGGTTATAGGCTGGGGATGTGGGGTGGAGAGCCTAAAGGGAACTGCCTGAGGAAGTGGAAGCAGGTCTGGGTAGGGCATAATCTGGAGTTTGCCTGCCTGGGCTCCAATCCCTATTCGGGACGTCAGGCAAGTGACTGCTTCCCCGTGCTTCAGTTCCCTTGTGGAGTGGGTCATCATAATAGTACCAGCGCATAGGGTGGTTGTGTAATGGATGAGTTAATGTATGCAAAGCCCTTGGCCCAGAGCCGGTGCAGAGCACTGTGTAAGTGCTGGCAGGCATCATGATGGAGATGTCATGTCTCTTCTTGTCGATTGAGGAGTCTGATGGCGTGGAGGACAGGCCTGGGGTTCAGGATTAGGCCTTGAAGGACTGCCCCAGCCTCCCTTGCAGTCCTGCCACCCTTGGCTTCATCAGCCTGTAGCCAGTCTCCCCTCTCCTGCCTCTGCAGGCAGAGGTGTCCAGGACCTGCCTGCTCACGGTTCATGTCCTGCAGGCCCATCGCCTGCCCTCGAAGGACCTAAGTGAGTGTACACCTGAGGAGGAGGGTGCTGTGGCTGGATCTGGGGGTGGTGGAGAGGTGGTGGGCAGGGCCTAGAAGAGGGGCCTGAGAGGAGCTTCTGGGTGGAAGGTGGTAGCTGGGGCTCTGCCTCTGCTCCCCCTTCCCCTCCTCCTCAGTCCTACCCCACATGGGGCTCTAGGTGATGGAAGGAAGGGGTCTGGGCAGCTGGCTGGGAAGGGCTCTTGGCCACCAGTGGACACTTGTTCCTCCTTCCCGCAGTGACCCCCTCTGATTGCTACGTGACTCTCTGGCTGCCCACAGCCTGCAGCCACAGGCTGCAGACACGCACAGTCAAGAACAGCAGCAGCCCCATCTGGAACCAGAGCTTTCACTTCCGGATCCACCGGCAGCTCAAGGTGGGCCCGTTGTCAGCGCCGGCTCTACCCACATCCCCACCAGCCGTTGCCGCTGCCCTGCTCACCTTCCCATCCCCTCCCTCCAGCAGCCCTGTCACTCTGTTCCCTTTCCAGAATGTCGTGGAACTGAAAGTCTTTGACCAGGACCTGGTGACTGGAGATGACCCTATACTGTCAGTGCTGTTTGATGCAGGGACTCTGCGGGCTGGGGAGTTCCGGTGCGAGAGCTTCTCACTGAGCCCTCAGGCAAGGCAGAAGGTTGAAATCTCCACGCGCCCTTGCACACACCCATGTGTCTCCCACTCTCTCACATACACGCATTTCTTCTGACCCTGTCTGACTTGGTTCTGGTTCTCTTCTCAGGGCGAGGGGCGCCTAGAAGTTGAATTTCGCTTGCAGAGCCTGTGAGTTGGGGACCTGGGGCAGTTTGGGTGGGAGTGCCTCGTGGGAAAGGCAGCGCCGGTGCCTAGGGTACGCCCAGGCCTCTGGGGTGAGAACCTGGACTCCTGTTAAGGGAGGTCTGGGGGCTTTTTCCAGGGCTGACTGTGCCGAGCAGCTTGTCAGCAATGGCATCCTGGTGGTGAGTATGACTGGTGCTCTCGGAGGTGGTCTGGGGTCCCAAGAATCGTTCATGCCAGTGGCTCGAGTTTATGCCTGGGCCTGAAGCTCAGGCGTCACCACTGCCTGAGTCTGGGGACCTGGGATTTCAGTTCGTTAAGGGAGTACAATTTCAAGCAAATGCTTGGTGACTTGGCCCAGGTAATGAAGTGCAGACCAGCAGGAGCCAGGGTCCCAGGCGGGTTGGGGTCCCTGAATGGGGGTGGTGTTAGTATCTGAGAGGTTGTCTTCATACCTCAGGCCCGGGAGCTCTCCTGCTTGCACGTTCAACTGGAGGAGACAGGAGACCAGAAGCGTGAGTCCCCAGCCCACTGGGACAGTGTCCGGCTCTGAGCCCTTGTTTTTCTCCTTTAAGGGTTGGCCAATTCAATGTGGGACTCACTGGGGCTTGAGCTTCCCCTTAGGCCTTCTCAGGGGGACTGTGGTGGGGGCTCCATCTTCCAGCCCTGGCCTGGCCAGACCATTTCAGCAGGGAGAGGGAGGTGCCCTCCAGGCCTCCCAGCAAGATGGGCTCTGTGGACAGAGACACCGTTCCCAGCCTCTCTGCACTGGTCCCTGTTTCCAGGCTCAGAGCGCAGAGTTCAGCTTGTGGTTCCTGGGTCCTTTGAGGGTCTGCAGGAGGCCTCTGTGGGCACTGGCAGCTTCCACTTCCACTGCCCAGCCTGCTGGGAGCAGGAGCTGAGGCTTCACCTGCAGGTAGATGTGGGGCCCCCAGAACTTCCTCCTTCCCTCACCTCCTCCCAGCCTGACTTCTGCCCCATGTGGCAGAGTAGGCACCCTGGAAGCGCGTGTGGGCCGATGCTGGCCTTCCTTTCCCATCCTTCCCACTCCTCTGTGGCTGCCAGCGGGAGTTGGTGAGGTCCTTGCTAGGAGCAGAAGCATAAAGATTCTTAGATCTCTGTCCTTTGTCCCCTGCAGGATGCTCCCGAGGAGCAGCTGAAGGTGCCACTGAGTGCCCTGCCCTCTGGCCAACTGGTGAGGCTTCTCTTCCCCACATCCCAGGTACTGGCCTCCCAGAGGAGGAAGCAGGGCACCTGGGCTGGGCCCCAGGCCACGAAGGGATGGGCCTGTTTCTCGCTTCTCTCCACAGGTCATGCCCTGAGCAGGTGCTGGGGCCAGGCTCTTGGGGGAGTGTCCTCTGAGCACCCCTGCTTCAGGCCTGGCCTGCGGCGAGGGTTGGGGCAGTGCACATGGGGTCAGGGTAAGAGAATCAGAGTTGGGTGGAGGTGGCTGACCTTTGTGACTGGGGCCTTCATGGTTTTCAGGAGCCTCTGATGAGAGTGGAACTGAAAAAAGAAGAAGGGTGAGTGGCGTGGCTGGGGACTGGGCAAGGCTCTGGGGGGCGGGGCTGGGGCAGGCCTGGAGGATTGAGGGGGAGAAACAGCCGACCCTCATCCTCGTGCTCTCTGAAGGGGCTCAGGCCAGTGCTCGGTGGGGGGCACAAAGTACCAGGAGGAGCCTATGGTCGGAGGGGTGAGTGATCAGCCCAGTGCCAGGCACCCAGGGAGTGCTTGATAAATGTTTGGCTGGAAAATGCGGGGAGATGAGGATGGAAAATGGTAACATGGCTGGAGGCACAGAGAGAGCAGGAAAAGCAAGGGAGAAAAGAGGGGAAATTGTGGCCTTTTGGGTGGAAGGTGTTATGCCTGGACCTTAAATGATCTTCATGGAGTCGCCGCCCACCCTGGCCCTCCATCTTGGGAGAGTGGCTTCCCACCTTGCAGAGATGGGATTGTTGGTCCTTCTTTTCTCCCCCTCCCCTGTATTTTTTTTTTTGAGACAGAGTCTCTATTACCCAGGATGGAGTGCAGTGGCATGATCTTGTCTTACTGCAGCCTCTGCCTCCCTCCCGGGTTCAAGCAGTTTTCCTGTCTCAGCTGGGACTACAGGCATGCGCCACCATGGCTAATTTTTATATTTTTAGTAGAGATAAGGATCCCCCATGTTGGCTAGGCTGGTCTTGAACTCCTGCCCTCAAGTTATATGCCTGCCTTAGTTTCCCAAAGTGCTGCACCTGGCCTCCACTCTCTTTGTAGTCATTTTTTTTTTTTTTGAGTCAGAGTCTCACACTATATCCCAGGCTAGAGTGCAACGGCGTGATCTTGGCTCACTGCAACCTCTGACTCCTGGGTTCAATCGATTCTCCTGGGTCAGCCTCCTGAGTAGCTGGGATTATAGGCGCCCCCGCACACCACCATGGCTTGCTAATTTTTTTGTATTTTTAGTAGAGATGGGGTTTCACTGTGTTGGCGAGGCTGGTCTTGAACACCTGACCTCGTGATCTGCCAGCCTCTGCCTCTCAAAGTGCTGGGATTACAGGCATGAGACACTGTGCCTGGCCTGTCGTCATTTTTGAGCTCCATGGGTGAGGGACAGAACCCCAAACTTGGAGGGGGAATCCACTGTATGGGTCCTGTGTGAGGGCCTGTCTGCCCTGGGGACCCCAAGCAGGCTCTTTCGGCCGTGGCATTCCATGTCCTGCCGGTCTGTTTTGCTGCATTCCAAAGTGTGTCCACATGTGGACATACTCTCCCCAGGTGTCATACTTGAGTCTTGTGACACAGGAGTGTTAGGGAGAGGAGAGAAGGCAGTGGACGTTGCAGTGAGGCCGACCTAGCTTCCTAGTCTCTGGGGAAGGCTGCGCGCTGTCTCAGGGTCTCTTCCTTCCCCCACAGACCGAAGGAGCTGGCTGTGCGACTGGGCTTTGTGCCCTGTGCAGAAGAGCAGGCCTTCCTGAGCATGAGGAAGCAGGTGGTGGCCGCAGCCCTGAAGCAGGCCCTGCAGCTGGACGGAGACCTGCAGGAGGATGAGGTTTAGGGGTTGGGCTGGGTGGGGTGTCCCCTGGGCTTGCTTGGGCCTGGCACCTGGTGCTTAACCCTGGAGCTGCCTGTCCCTGCCCTGCTTCCGCTCGTCTGGCATTAGCAGGGACTTGGTACAGACAGTGGTGCTTGCGGTGCCTAGAGCTCGCACAGGAGCTGCCTTGTAGGGCTGGCTTTCCTGCCTTTTCTTGGTTGTCATCCTAGCCCAGGCTTTAAGAATGGTTCTGTTCTGAGGAGTGAGACAAATAATGGGTATGAGGCCTGCTGGCCCAGGTGGTTCAGGAGGTTCATATTAGCCTGAGCCCTCTCCTGGGGGAGTGACGGCAATTTGGGAGAATTTTGAGGTGGCCCCTGGGACTTCCAGAAAGTGAGCATCAGACTCGGGGTAAGGAGATGAGGCTCAGAACTTGCCTGGGCCATTATTCCTGGAGCCGTTAGAACTGGATGCTCACGAGGCTGTTTCTGATCCCATTGTTGGGATGGTTGACCCAGAACTGGTCCCAAGACATGATCAGGTCTTAGCTGTGGGGTGAGATGGGGGCCATGTGACCTGCTACCTCCTCTTCCTATGGCTTGGCCTTCCCCATCCCTAGGGCCTCTCCAAGCCTGCCTGTCTTCTTTTCCAGATCCCAGTGGTAGCTGTTATGGCCACTGGTGGTGGGATCCGGGCAATGACTTCTCTGTATGGGCAGCTGGCCGCCCTGAAGGAGCTGGGCCTCTTGGATTGCGTCTCCTACATCACCGGGGCCTCAGGCTCCACCTGGTGAGCTGGGAGCAGGAGGATGCTGGAGTCTGTGTGGCAGTGGGTGCTGGGGACAGGGTCCTTCTAGGCCTGTGAGTAAACTAGAAGGGCTGGGAGAATGCTTGAGGGGACCCTGGGAGGGTCCCTGCTAGGCTGTTGTCATAGGAAGCCTGGGGCACATGAGGTCTAGATGGGGCCCTTTAATGACAGGCCTCTGGCTGCGGCTTTTCCCAGGGCCTTGGCCAACCTCTATGAGGACCCAGAGTGGTCTCAGAAGGACCTGGCACGGCCCACTGAGTTGCTGAAGACCCAGGTGACCAAGAGCAAGCTGGGAGTGCTGGCCCCTAGCCAGCTGCAGCGGTACCGGCAGGAGCTGGCGGAGCGTGCCCGCCTGGGCTACCCGAGCTGCTTCACCAACCTGTGGGCCCTCATCAACGAGGCGCTGTTGCACGATGAGGTGTGGGTCTGTGGCTTGGGGGCAGAGCCAGGGCACGGCGCTGGACAGCAGCATGGGAAAGGCCCCAGGCACCGAGGCAGCTAAGGGTTGAGGTTCCACTCATCTTTCCCCAGCCCCATGACTGCAAGCTTTCAGATCAGCGAGAGGCCTTGAGTCACGGCCAGAACCCTCTGCCCATCTACTGTGCCCTCAACACCAAGGGGCAGAGCCTGACCACTTTTGAATTTGGAGGTGAGTGGCCCAAGCGCTGAGACCTGTGCCCTCGTGGTTGGTGGAGCAAGGGGAGATGGGGCCTGTGTGCAGAAGTGGATGTCACATCCACCTCTCTTAGGCCAGGTCCCATGCTTTCTGGAGACTGGTACCCTACCAGGGTCCCTGAGGCATTTGGGAAGGAGGCAAGGGCCGTAGGTGCTATGCTCAAAGGCCAAGCCACAAGGCCTGGGCCTCCTGGTCCTCGGCAAAGCCCTGGGTTGGGGTGCGGGTGCCTGAGCACTCTGGACCATGAGGCTGAGGGGTGGCCTCTCCTCACAGAATGGTGTGAGTTTACCCCCTACGAGGTTGGCCTCCCCAAGTACGGGGCCTTCATCCCCTCTGAGCTCTTTGGCTCTGAGTTCTTCATGGGGCAGCTGATGAAGAGGCTCCCTGAGTCCCGCATCTGCTTCTTAGAAGGTGAGGGGTGTTGGGCAGGCTGGAGAAGCTGGGTGGTGCAGGGCAGATGAGCCCTGGGTGAGAGGGTGGCCTTCAGTCAGGAGTTTCCTGGACCAGGCCTGGCCGTGGGGAAGGGTGGGGTTGGGATGGGAGTGCGGAGCTCTCTTCCCTCACAGCCACTCCTTCAGGTATCTGGAGCAACCTGTATGCAGCCAACCTCCAGGACAGCTTATACTGGGCCTCAGAGCCCAGCCAGTTCTGGGACCGTTGGGCCAGGAACCAGGACAGCCTGGGTAGGTGCTCAGGTGATTTCATCAGGGTACCCAAGGGCAGCCAGCAGGGGCCGCATGAGGGGGCGGGGGGGCTCTCCCCTCCTCCCCTTCCAGGGTCACCATTCTCTTGCCTGTGTAGACAAGGAGCAGGTCCCCCTTCTGAAGGTAGAAGCACCACCCTCAACAGCCGGCAGGATAGCTGAGTTTTTTGCTGACCTCCTGACGCGGCGCCCGCTGGCCCAGGCCACACATAATTTCCTGCATGGCTTCCATTTCCACCAAGACTACTTTCAGCATCCTCACTTCTCCACCTGGAAAGGTACCTGCTTCTCTCCAAAGTCTTCCTGTGGCCATCTGAGCCTCGAGTCGTCAGTCCAGACACCCCTTACAGTCCATTCCCATCTTCGCCCTTTGAGCTCGATTCCCTAAACTACTTGGAGCAGGGGCTTTTTTTCTCCTTGTCTTCGGGACCCAGGGCCTACCTGCAAGGCTGTGGGGGTGTTGGTTCAGCAGTAGAGCAGAGTATTTTTTTTTTTTTTTTTTTAGACGGAGTTTCGCTCTTGTTACCCAGGCTGGAGTGCAATGGCGCGATCTCGGCTCACCGCAACCTCCGCCTCCTGGGTTCAGGCAATTCTCCTGCCTCAGCCTCCTGAGTAGCTGGGATTACAGGCACGTGCCACCATGCCCAGCTAATTTTTTGTATTTTTAGTAGAGACGGGGTTTCACCGTGTTGACCAGGATGGTCTTGATCTCTTGACCTCGTGATCCACCCGCCTCGGCTTCCCAAAGTGCTGGGATTACAGGCTTGAGCCACTGCGCCCGGCAAGCAGAGTATCTTGTACCAGCGGGAGTTTGGTGCCCTTGGCGTCTGTGACAATTGCTCCTCTCCCCAACCTTCCAGCCACCACTCTGGATGGGCTCCCCAACCAGCTGACACCCACGGAGCCCCACCTGTGCCTGCTGGATGTCGGCTACCTCATCAACACCAGCTGCCCGCCCCTCCTGCAGCCCACTCGCGATGTGGACCTCATCCTGTCATTGGACTACAACCTGCACGGAGCCTTCCAGGTTAGGGAGGTTGTGGGTGGCCCCAGACTCCACCCATCCTCTTGGCTCCTCCCCCATGGAGAACGGCTTTGGAGTCTAGTGTCTGGTCCAGCTTCCTTTAGGAGCTGTGACAGTAACTGCATGTGATTGATTGGGACACTGGAATCTGTTAATTTGCCACTAGAGGAGCTCATTCTGTTCTGGAAGCTGGTGAGGTTTTCCTGGTATCTTGGATCTGGCTCCCCCGTCCCTGACCTGCAAGGTGCCTCTGGGCCCACCTACAAGTCTGCTTTGCCTCCCAGTGTCAGAACTGGAGTGCTGGGGGCAACCTTGCTCAGTCTTGCCACTGAAGCCTGTCAGGTGTGGAGCATTTTCTCCAAAGCCTGGCATTGTAGGCCCCACTGGAGAGTAGGACGTGGCATTCGAGCCCCAGGTCCCGTGCGTCTCATGTTCAGTCAGCCCCAGCTTCAAGGACGCCAGGGGACCTGTTCCGCTGACAGCCCTTCTGCCTGCCCTGCAGCAGCTGCAGCTCCTGGACCGGTTCTGCCAGAAGCAGGGGATCCCGTTCCCGCCCATCACTCCCAGCCCAGAAGAGCAGCTGCGGCCTCGGGAGTGCCATGCCTTCTCCGACCCCACCAACCCCGGAGCCCCTGCTGTGCTTCACTTTCCTCTGGTCAGCGACTCCTTCCGGGAGTACTCAGCCCCTGGTGAGCCTCTATGCACCTCCCCCTCCTGCTGCCCCACTTCTACGACAGCGTGTTCCCCTGCCAGGCTGTACTCTCTCCACAGGGGTCCGGCGGACACCCGAGGAGGCAGCCTCGGGTGAGGTGAACCTGTCTCCATCAGATTCTCCCTACCACTACACAAAGGTGACCTACAGCCAGCAGGACGTGGATAAACTGCTGCGCCTGACACATTACAATGTCTGCAACAACCAGGAGCAGCTGCTGGAGGCCCTGCGCCAGGCCGTGCAGCGGAGGCGGCAGCGCAGGCCCCAGTGATGGCTGGGGCCCTGCCCCCAACCCTGCCAACAACTTTCAGGCTCATTTATTCCCTGTCCGCTCAGTTGCAGGTAGGGACCATCTTTGCCCAGTGCACCAGAGCATCTAAGGATGGGGCTCCAGGTGCAGTGGGGCTTGGACTCCCAGAGCGTTGTAGTGGGAGAAGGAGGCTGAGCCCAGAGCAGTGCTGACTGTATTTACTTCTTTGAGCATCTATGAGTCAGTTGTTTGGGGGTAATCACCTGTGTCTGCTTTCCCTTCCGCGTTCCTTTTAGTTGTACAAAGTGGGATGGAGCACTTTATACGTTATAGACACATACAAATGTGAGGCACTATCTGAGATCATCTGTTAATACTGCTGAGAAGGGCTATGTCATTCTAGGCTCTTGGTTATACAGAGCAAGGACTGTGTATCAGAACAAAACATCTCCCCAGGTACCTTACAGAGCTCGTTCAGCAGTGTGGGCTTCCTCCGAAGAGCTGGTTCTCTGCATAGGTCACCCTGCCAAGCAGGGAGGAGGCCCCTTGGGCCTGGGGTCTCTGCTGTGGTAGCCCTGGCCTTCCCCAGCTGCTCTGCCATAAGATGTCTCCTCTTCACCCAGACAGGGACAGCAGGGCAAAGCCAGGCAGTGGCTGTTTCCTGCCACATGGTGGGACCCATTTTGAAGCAAGGACCTGTCTACTCCAGAAGCTTGTCCTGGGAACGTGGGTTGAAGCAGCTAGGGGAAGGAGCCCTTGTGCCTGTAGCCGAGTCTCATTCTGGTTCCCTCGACGTGTCCTCACTTTTGGCCTTGAGGTTTGATGTTGCAGTGGGGTTCCCGTCAGTGATCAAACCTGTTAGGAAAACAGAATGAATGTAGTAGGGCCTGGCCACCCCAAAATCTCCGAATACCAGTGCCCCTGCCCTTTCCTGGACCAGCCAGCCTCCTAGAGTAAGTGTGGGGGTGGATTCCAGAGCTGACAGGCGCTGCAGCAATGACGTGGGGTGAGTAGGAGGGAATTGCCTCTATTCACAACCCAACTCCACATCTCTCGGCTCCAGCTCTGCCCTGTGCTAGACAGCAGAAGAAATAATAGCTGTCTGGGTAGCCTCAGGAGCTGCTGAGTCCAGGACAAGGCCTGGCTGTCAGCAACACATCTGAATCATAGTGTGCCCCGCAGGACTGGGAGAAAGGTACACTGGGGACCACAGCGGTGGCTGCGACACTCCAGACACATGGCTGTGTGTGCAGGTGCACATTGATATCGAGGCTCAGCCTGGCGTGGGACCCATGCATGTAGGATGTTCCTGTCGCCAGTCCCTCCCCTCTGCTTTCATCTAACCCCAGGTGTCCCCTCCTCCTGGAAAGCCTGAAGCCCTTTCTGGTTTGGAGTTAGGAAGGAGATGTGGGTGAGGGGGTTGAGCATCTGCAAGGAGGAAAGGAGGAGCCAGTTAACAGCCTCCTGCCCGTTCCTCCGCCTTCACCTCTCCTCCATGGCCTGCAGTGGCACATGCTCACCCCGGGCCCCCTCCAGTGCTCACTGGGGATGGGGGTAAGCAGGGAAGGATTGGTAGAAAACGGGTTGGAGCAAGGATGGGGCAAGGTTTGGCTATCCTGCCAATGTACTGTGCCGTGGAGAGGAAGGAATCGGAATCAAACCCAGGCAGCACCAGGCGAGGGAAACTGAGCTGCCCCTCATGCAAGCGGCCAAGCAGGAAGGGCATGCCCAGACAGCTGGCTACAGGGTCTCTGCACTGTGGAGGGTGTGGAAGGGTACAGTTGTCAAGTCTATAGGTAAATCTGGGCCTTGTGGCCTGGATTCCTCTCTCACAGCTGAGAGTGGGCAGAGGTAGCTGAGGATCTCCCATAGCATTTCCCCACAGCCCAAGAGAATAAGTCTGAATTGTGGAACCTCAGGCTGCAGATGACAGTGCCTGCCAGCCACTGAAGCCCAGGGCTTCCCACCCTGCTCCCTGCCCTAGGTGTCCCACCTGTGTCGACTTCTAGGTTGGGCATCCTCTCCGCCGCACACTCATTTGAAGAGCTGACAGGTTTGGCTTTGAGTTCCAGGCTCAGACTCTGGGCTGCAGAGCGAGGGAATAACCACTGTTAGCCTGGCCCCGACCCAAGCCATCTGCAACCACCCAGTCTGGCCGCTCCTTTCTCCAGCTTCTGGGGGTTCACCATGGCCTTGGGCAGCCTGGCAATGCCAGGCCCTTCCCAGGTGGGGATGCAGGGTGGGCTGAGCACTCATGGGCAGGTTTCCCCCCCATGCTTCCTGCCTCTGAGAAAACTCCATGCAGGTGAGCTAAGAAAGGCTGAGCCTTTCTTAGGAGATGGGGGATTCTGAAACTTGGAACAACTCAAGATCCTCTGGGCTTCTGGGAAAACAGACTTGGGAGGAGTGTTCAGGGGAACCAGAGACAGCGCTAGGATCCCAAACATTCCCTGAACACACTGTGTCCACACAGCCTCCGCAGAGCACACCAGCCACAAAATAAAGGGGTGTAAGGGATTGTCTCCTTTATATTCCTTGGAGTGGAACTGGGCTTGTTCACTATCTGCAAAACAACTCGAGGGTGGGGCCAGTCCAAGCTGCCTGAGGACTAGAAGGCTATAGAAGCCCCCAGAGCAGACAGGACAGAGCCTGGAAGAAGACAGTGTCCATGAGGATCCTGGCAGGAAGGGCTTGGGGCAGCCTCAGAACGGCAGACACCAAAAGGCAAAACAGGACCAGGATACAGCTGGGGGTCAAAACTATCCCCATATCCGGTGCCAATTAGCTGTGTGGTCTTGGGCAAGTCACTTAACCTCTCTGGGACTGAAGTTCTCTGAGAAAAGACAGTAAATCCCACTTCTGAGGAGTTAGAGATGTTCGCTGTGGAACCTCCCAAGGATGCATAAACCACCAGGGCCTTGGAGGCAGCCACCCTCCCCGCATCCTTCCCAGAAGCCTACCTGCAGCCCTGGCCAGGGCTCGCCACCAGCTCTCAGCCTGCTCTTCCGACGGTGCCGCAAACAGGATCTCTGCCCCACTGGTCAGCCTGGCACCCACACAGCCACAGGTCAAACTCCACTGTCCCTTTAGGGACCCCTGCACCTCCAGCCCGTGCTGCGCTAGGTGGCTGGTGGGCGCCATGCCCGAGTCCACTATCTCCCCTCACCTTAAGGAGAAAGTGTGTTTCCTGCCATGGTGGCCCTGCAGCCTCTCACACTGGGCTCCTGTGAGGTCAAGGAGGACCATGGAAGCCACTTTCTGAGGAGAGATGAGAGACAGGGTCACTGCAGCCTCCTCAGCTTTTCCCCATGGGGCCCCTTCCATCCTGTGTGCCCTCTGCCTTGTCTCCCAGCACGCTGCTGTCTGCATCTCCGCCCCTCCCCGCCCCCCCACACACACACACGCCCCCGGTACCTCCGCTGCCATTCTCCCATCCACGGACAGGCTCAGGGAGCTGCTGTACAAGGCCCCACGGCAGCTGTCCCAGGAGCTGGAGCTGGGCTACGGAGAGGAGGCAGAAAGGCCGCATGAGCCACGCGCAGAAGGGAAGCCAGAGCTAGGGCCTGTCCACGCCTCACCGTGGTGTGTGTGGAGCCTCCCCAGAAATTCACGGGGTTGGACCAAAGTCCCGAGGGGAAGGGGAAGCCATAGAGGGGCTCTGACAGAGCAAACAGCAGAAGGGGAAGAGCCAGCGGGTAGGAGGAATCCCCCCACCTCTGGGGTGGGGGCAGAAGCGGGGAAGGGCCCCAAGGAGCCAAACTGCCCTGAGAACATGGTTGGGGGGCAGCATCTGCCCAGATCCACAGTGTGAGGGCACCAGGCGCAGATGGCTCCTCCCAGTCCCTCCATGTTCTCCAAGGTGGGGGGCGCTGCCTAGAGAAGGAATCTCTTGCCACTTACCTGCTTCCCGCCAGGCAGCAGCTGCTGCTTGAACTCCAAAGACCCCTCCATGGTGGGAGTACCCTCTGTATTCTGAAAATACAAGATGGGGCCCTGAAATGTCAGGACCAGCACCTTCAGGAAGGCGGGCAAGGCATCCACTCCTCCCTGCCCTCTTTATTCTTCCCATCCAAGTACTGGCCAGGCCCAACCCTTAGCTTCTGAAATGAGACAAGATTGGGTGCTGATCTCGGTCAGGGTGGTTCAGCCATAGACAGCCCTCTTTATTCCTAACGACCTTCAGCTCCTGTGCCCATGGCTCCCAGCACTGGCTCCAGCGTGTAGGCCCTCACCCCAACGGCCGCACCCCCACTATACACTCCAGGGAGACCAGGGTGGGGGAGCCTGCAGCCCCATAGGGACACCTACCTGTGGACCCCTTGTCTCAGCCAGCTGTGCTCCTGGCCCCTGGTGTCCAGAGGTCCTCCACTGAAAGGATGTCAGTGAGCTGCCAGTTCTCCCGGGTTTCAGCTCCTGCAGTGGCAACAGCAGCTCCTGTTCCATCTTGGGGAGACGGGCAAGGTGAGTCAGGTCAGGGAGATGGGCCATGCCTCGGGCTCATGTCCACCTCTCCCTCTCCATCCCTCCCGCTCCGAGGCTTGCCTCTCCCTCGTTAGCTTTCAGCCTCGACTCTGGAGGCTCCCTTCGCACCAAGCCTACTGTGATGCTGCTCCTACCACTGCCGCTGGCCCAGAAAAGGATTGGGCGAGGCAGGGCAGTGGCCTGGGAGACCGTGACTCGCAGACTGAGAGGGACTGCTCCCCCACCAGCCCTCAGCGCCTGGCCGAGGCACTCCTCACCTCTGTTTTCCTCTGCATTTGGGCAAACTTCTCTTCCTGGGCTGCCAGCAGCTTTTCTAAGTCCTGGTGTCTGTGCAGCAGCAACTCCACATCTGACACTGATTGCTGGGGAGAAGCACGTTCGGGTGAGGCCCAGCTCTGGGGGTCCTGGAGCCTGGTGGCCAGCTAAGGCGCAGGACCCCCACTCACCCCATAGTCGGGCTCCAGCAGGAGGCCTTCCCGGGAGGCCAGCCAGGCCTCAGCCTGCTCCAGCTCCTGCCTAAGCTTCTGTAGGCCCCAGCTCTTGGCACAGCATTGCCGGCGCAGGGCCCAGGCCTCCTGCAGCTCCTGCAGCCGACCTTCCAGCTCCTGCAGACACTCTGTCACCTGGCGGGGAAGGGCTGCTGTGGGTGAGAGCTTGGGTAGAGCTCCCACTTTGGGATGGGCTGGAGAGCCAAGGGTTAATGGAAGTACAGAGGGAAGGCTGTGAGACCTGCACCTGCCCCTTCCCAGCTTCTCTCCCTGCCCATGCACAGCCCTCCCGTCCTGCTGGTTTCCACACCTGTGAGGGGCTCTAAGGCCTTGGGCAATCAGGCTGCATCCCCGGCCCAACCCCAGGCCCACCCTCTGTGTTCACACCTCCAGGGACATGAAGTGGCTGTCATCTACCAGCTGCTGTCCTTCCTGCCACAGGTCCTGGGCTTGAAGGCAGCACTCCCTGATTTCTTGCCCCAGCTCCTCATGCTGCTCAAAGAGCTGCTCAGCCCCCGCCACATCCTCAGCCAGCTCCTCGGAGGATGCCAGCTCCTGCCTCTCCTGTGCCCATGCTCTGTGGGGCAGGTAAGGGAGCTGTTGTCAGGGCTGGCTGAGGAGCAAGGGTAGGGCAAGAGCAAAGGAGGGAGGGTCCAGCTCTCCAAAGAACCAGGATACCCCCACCTCTCAGGGCAGAGGTGAGCCAGCAGCCAAGGAAGGACACCTACAGCAGTTCCCGGCAGCGCCCGAGGAAGGCATGGCCCCATGCAGCCTGTGACAGCCACCGGCCTCTCTCCTGGGCCTTCAGCTGCAGGGTGGCCCAGGCCTCCTGCACCTTAGCCAGCCGCTTGGCCAGGCCCCCCTGAGCCGCAGGATGTAGCTGGCCCAGTCGGCCGGCCTCCATGTGCACCCGTGCCACTTCCTTCTCCATAGCTGCCAGCTCTCTCTGCAACCAGAGCACGAGATCAGGCCTCAGTCTCCCCACTCAGCCAATGATGCTCCCCATTCAGGAGCACCCAGGCCTGAAGAGCTACCTCCACTCTGCTACACAACCTGGGCCAAGTCCCAGGGCCCCTTGGGGAAGGGATCTGGGTGTCTGGAGAGGAGGCTGGCACAGCTGCGGTGAGAGGGCCCTCACCTCCAGGCGCCTGTGCTGCTGCTGCAGCGTCTGCACAGATGAGTGGCTGTGGCCTCCATCCTCCGCTGTCATCAGGGCTGTCTTCTCCCGCATCCTTCCTTGCAGCTCAGCCACTGCCTGCTCAAAGGTGTAGACCTCATGGGCTGCAGCCAGGTTCTGGGAGAGGACAAAGGACCTGCTCAGGGCTGCGCTCCGCTCCCAAGACTCCTTTCTCCCTGGAGACAGGGCCTCCTGGGTCATCTCCTTTTGAACAAGGAGGACAGTGGGGCCTGTTGTGCCCCTAGGCACAGAAACCATCCTCCACATTGCGGCCCTCGGGGAATGTGATGATGCCGGCTGAGTGGCAGGCCGGGGTCAGGAAGGCCAGAGAAGAGAGGGCCTCACGTGCCTCTCAGGGAAAGGCAGACGTGAAGTGTTGGGTCCACATGAGGGAGCAGGCCGGTTCTCGGGGGTCTGGCTGGCCCCAGCAGTACCACCCGCAGGACCTCACAGGGCTGGGAGACAGGGTCTGTCAGGGGCACAGGAGGCTGCGCTGCTGTGATAGAGCCTCAACTGCAGCCAAGTCCTGGAAGAAAGCTGAGCCGGGGAGGGAGGGGAGCATCCACTGGGGCCAATGCGTGTGGCTGCCCAGAGGAGACCAGCAGGGTATGTGTCTTGTTGGAACTAAAGCCTGTGGTAGGGAGGGCTCAGAGGGACTCAGATACCGGGGAGACATGCTTTTTTGAAGACTCAGACCCCTTGGCTCGGCCCCGCCTGTGGTCACGCACCTCTGTGCGGGCTTGTATTGCCTTGTCCAGCCTCTCCCAAGCAGCCTCAATACGGCTCCTCTGGGCTTGGATGTGGGGATAACTCCTGGGTGTGCCCTGCTCCAGGGTGCCTGCCAGCTTCCTCAGGGCCTGCACCTTGGCCTGGCCCAAGGTCTGAACTTCCTTTCTGAAAGCATCAAACTGCTCTTCCAGCACCTGCAAAGGTGTGAGGCCCGGCAGGGTCACCCGAGATGGTATCATGAGCTCTCAAAGCTCATGAAGAGCTCAGCAGATTCTCATGGCTCTGAAATCCTTCAGCCCCGGTTCTGGAACCGTCAGGATCCTCCCTGGGACACCCTCTCCAAGCTCCTTTCTGCTCACTCCCCAGCAACCCGTCCATCCTGACTCAGACCTTCCTCAGCCTCCACCCACTCCCCGCAAGGTATGCTCAGGAGTCACTCACTGTGACGCCCTCCAGGTCCTGCCCGTAGTCCTGGGACTCGGCAGTGGCCGCTTTGGTGGTCAGCCAGGCATGGAGGAGCAGGGTCTCTCGCTCCAGCTGGTGGAGCTGCAGCTGCTCCTGCAGGCCGTGCCCCCTGCCCTCAGCCCTCCGCAGCAGCTCTGCATGGGCCTCCCGTACCGCCTGCAGCTGGGCTAGCACCTTGGGGCTGCAGGAATAAAGTGCAGCCTGGACTGGAGCCCTTCCTCTCTAGCCTCCCAGAGGGGCAGCCTCCTGCCGCCTCTGTAGGGGGCTTCCCTCTGCTCCTCCCCGGCTGGGGTGGCTCCTGCCCACCTTTCTGGGTTCTTCCTGCTCTCGAGGTCTGCCGCTGTCTGCTGCAACCTCTCGATGCGTGGGCTGAACGCTTCCAGGTCTCTCTTGGTGGCCTCTAGTCGCCGCAGTAGGGCCTGGGTGGCCTCAGCACTGTGGCCCATGTCCTCGCTGTCCAGGACATGGCCCCGCTCGGCCAGCCAGGATCCTGCCTCCAGGAGCTGGGGTGACAGAGTAGAGATCTGTTTTCCCTGGGCACCCTCCAGGGCTCAGGATTTACAGCTGGATTCTCAACCTGGCTACACATGGCAATCACCTGGGAGCTTTAGCGCTCCCTTGGCCTGGACTCTGCCCCTCAACTGTCACATCTGGTCTGGAATGTAGCCAGAGTGGCAGTGTTTGGTAAAGGGTCCACGTGATTTTTTTTCCATGCAAAATAGATACTTTTTTCCTGATTCATAGGCATAGATTTTGTTTTTGTCAATAAAATTAAACCAAGTTTTAGCAAATATTCCTTGCAGTGTTTCTCCCTTTGAATTATTAGCCTATTTATTTCCGTTTTTCTTCCTTCACAATTACATTCACCATTCTGAAGTCATTGAGGTATAATGGTCCAGGGAAGGTTCCAGATGATTCCCATGTAAAGCCCTGGTTGAGAACCACTGGTCTAGAGGGAAGAAAAACAAAAGCCAACCCAGCCAGTGGCCAGTTTCTGGGAAACAGGTGGAAGGAAGCCTTTGGGTGCAGGAGACCACTGAGCAGAGGAGACGAAGATGCCCAGGCCCGGAGCCCCTGGAGTTACCTTCTGGCTGCACTTGCCCTGGAGTTCCTGGCCCAGCGGCTCATCACTCCCCTCACCTCAGTCAGAAACTGCTGGGCCTCCTGAGCCTCCTGCAGCAGAAGCCGCCTCCGTACCGCCTCTGCCTGCAGGCGGCCCACGGCCTTCTCCAGCTGCTGCACGCGGGCGGCCACCTCATGGGCAGCAAAATGCCCAGCCTGTACCAGCTTGTGCCCGGTGCCCAGCACCACCCGGGTCAGAGCCTCATGGCTGCTCATCTCTCTCTCCAGGTTCTGTGGGGTAGGAGGGAGAGGATGGGGATGCTGCTGATGCTTGGCAGACTCCCACAGTTGTGCTTGAGACTTCATGGGACCCCACTAACTTGCCCCCCCACCGAGGAGTTCCCTGTCCCCATGACCCCCAAAGAATCTCTGGTACGCCAAAAGCCCCACAGCCAGAGAGTTCCTGGCTAGGCCACAGGGGGCGCCATTTCCTTGGTTGAGGAGCCCCACTTGCATCCAGGCAAGGTCCTGCCCTCCCCTCCCCACATCCTGGGTGGGCCTCACCTGGTGCTGCTCCTGCAGCTGCCGCACAGCACTCAGACTCTGGCCATAGTCCTGGGCAGTGGCCAGAGGCAGCTTCTCCTGCACCCAGGCCATTTCCTCATCGGCGTCCCTGAAGAACTGCAAGAGGAGGCTCCGGGCCTCCAGGGCTGTCCTGCGCTCCTGCAGGAGCTCCCACAGGCTCTTGACCCTACAGAGGTGGAGAGTAGAGAGTAGAGGGTGGAGGGTGGAGGTGGGGCGGAGGGTGGAGGGCGGGACCCAGGGAGGCAGGGACCATGGGTGTCAGTATTTAGGGCGACCTGGAGACACAGATCACCCAGCTGTGCCCATCATCATTAGCAAGGGGAAGAAGTGACAAGACATCACTTAAGGGGCAGGGGTGGGGTACCTCCAGGAAGGCAGGGAGGAGAAGCTGAGGGCACAGGCCAATCTACCTCCGGAGCAGCTGCCAGGCCTGCTCTTCCACATCCTGGGCAAGCCAGTGGCCTTCCCTCACCAAGGCCTGGGCCTGGCCCAGCAGCGCCTCAGCCTGCCTGGCCTTCTTATCCATGGCTGCCTCCAGCTCCACCTGTGCGCCCAGGAGCTCGCCCACCCCAGGCAAGGCCTGGCCCCCAATGGGGACTCGCAGCTCAACCTCGATGGGCTCCAGCCAGCTCGACAGTTCCTCCATGCTCCGCCGCAGACGCTGGGCCTAGGGTAGACAGTGAGGTGGGCAGGAAGGGAGAGGCCCGGAGCCCAGCCAGCTACCCAGTGACCCGCGCAACCTCACCTCGCAAGCCTTTTGAAGCTTAGCTGCCTTTTTCTGGAAGTTGGCTTGCAGCTCACTCCAGAGCGCTCCCAGCTCCTGCAGTCGCTCCTGAATGGCCTCCGAGGCTGGGGGGCCCACCTGCAGCAGCCTCTGTCCCTCCTACAGCCACAACATGAAACACACCTTATAGACTCAAGACTGCTGGCACTAGGGTACTGTGTGGACTGTGACCACCAGCACCGCAGCTGCAGAGTACTTGCAAACCAGCTGCATGTTCTTGGGCGAGTTTCTTTACCTCTCCAAACCTCATTTTCCTCATCCATATTATAGAGAAAATAATGGTTATTTTGTTTAAATGAGATAAACCATATAAAATACTTAGCAGGGTGATTTACATAGAGGGACCCAGCCTGGGGTCAGGACCTGCCCCTGCAGATGGAAAAGGGAGTGTTTAAAGAGGTGCCATACCAGCCCTTGGTGAGGGAAGGCCCTCAAGCCTGTAATCCCAGCACTTAGGGAGGCTGAGGCAGGTGGATCACCTGAGCTCAGGAGTTTGACACCGGCCTAGGCAACATGGTGAAACCCTGTCTCTACCAAAAATACAAAAAAGTAGCGGGACATAGCACATGGGCTGGTGATCCCAGCTACTGGGGAGGCTGAGCTGGAAAGATCACTTGAGCCTGGGAGGTGGAGGTTGCAGTGAGCCGAGATCTCATCACTACACTCCAGCCTGGGTGACAGAGGGAGACCCTGCCTCCAAAAAAGTGGCTATGTTTTGACTCCACCCACAGGACTGCTGGCTACGTCTTGATCACATCAAAATATTATTTTCAAAATTACTGAAAAGGTTTATTTTTGGAGACGGTTCCCTGGGGAAGCAACTGCTTCTCACTGCTCTTCCACCTAACACAAGCGCTTAGCCAGGTGCCTGCACACAAAAAGTGCTGGATAACACTGGCCACTGTCACTGCAGTTCTGCCCAGCTCTGGGGCACCGACCTGTGCTCTGCCTGGAACGCTGCCCCATGGCCTCCCCCGACAGGGCCTCACCCGCTGCAGCTCCTGCTGTTGGTGCATGCTCACGTCCAGCTCGGCCTGGAAATTCTGCTGCTTCCGCAATTGCGCCGGCAGTGTGGCTGGGTCCAGCAAACCCTCCTCCAGGGCCACCAGGTTCTTCTCCCTCAGCCACGCAGCCGCCTGGGCACATGGGGACGACAGGCCTGATGTCCATGGCTCTCCCATCCCCTGACCTCTGGGATGCTCCAGGGAAACGGTAGCCTTTTCCTGGGGCAACTCCTTCTTCCCAACCCCACCAAGTGCTGCGACCACCTCCGTCTCCTGGTGAGGCTAACCTGCTGGGAGTCCTGCAGGAAGGCCTGCAGCTGCTGGAGCTCCTCCAGGCGGTGGCAGCGGGTCCTGACTTGCCTGAAGAGCGCTTCCTTCCTGTCAGAAAGAGAGGCTTGTGGACCTGGGGCCACCCCCAGGGCCCACTGGGATACACGGAACACATATGCATCTGTATGCCCGTCCAGCCTAGGTTTCCTTGGGTATATTTGGAGTCTGGAGTTTCCTTTGGAATAAAGATACATTGCACTCCCCATCTGTATCTGTTTTGGGCTGGATTCTGTACCCCCAATTTTTTTTTAGGCAGTGTCTCTCTGTTGCCCAGGCTAGAATGAAGTGGTGCCATCTTGGCTCACTGCAATCTCCACCTCCTGGGTTCAAGTGATTCTCTTCTCCTGCCTCAGCCTCCCGAGTAGCTGGGACTACAGATACCTGGCACCAGGCCTGGCTAAACTTTGTACTTTCAGTAGAGGTGAGGTTTCCCCATGTTGGCTAGGCTGGTCTCGAACTCCTCACCTAAAATGATCCACCCACCTCGCCCTCTGAAAGTGCTGAGATTACAGGTGTGAGCCACCGTGCCCGGCCTGTACCCCCAAGTTCTTATGTTGAGGGTCTAACCCCAGAACCGGTTTTAGAGACAGGGTCTTTGAAAGAAGCAATTAAGAGAAAACAAGGTCTTATGTGTGGGTCCTAATCCAATGTGACCTAATGTGTCCTTATGAGAGGATGCTGCTGGGGCAGACACAGGCACAGGGGGAAGTCGGCTCTGCCAGAACAGGGAGGCCTCCAAGGAAACCCACCGCTGACACCTGGACCGTGGCCCTCCAGCCTCCAGGATTGTGAGAAGAAAAGTGTTTATTCCAGGGTTCCCAGCCTCTGGGCCACAGGTCAGCACCAGTTCTCGGCCTGTTAGGAACCGGCCGCACAGGAGTGAGTGGCAGAGCATGAGTGCCTAAGTGCCGTCTCCTCTTGGATCCACCAGCATCAGATTCTCACGGGAGCTCGAACCCTGCTGTGAACTGCGCACACAAGGGATCTAGGCTGCCGGCTCCTTATGAGAATCCAATGCCTGATGATCTGAGGGAGAACAGTTTCATCCTGAAACTACCTCCCATCCCCTGGGGAAACCTGTCTTCCACAAAACAGGTCCCTGGTGCCGAAAAGGTTGGGGATTGCTGGTTTACCCACCACACCCAGTTGGTATTATGATACAGCTGTATGAGCAGACTAACAGTGTCTAAACCACTTTTTTGATCATGCATTGGTATTAGCAATAGTAATAAGTGTTTTTGAGATGCAGTCTTGCTGTCACACGGGCTGGAGTGCAATGGCGAGATCTCAGCCTACTACAACCTCCGCCTCCCAGGTTCAAGTGATTCTGCTGCCTCAGCCTCCTGAGTAGCTGGGACTACGGGCGTCCGCCAACACATCCAGCTGATTTTTGTATTTTTAGTAGAGACGAGATTTTACCAGGTTGGCCAGGCTGGTCTTGAACTCCAGACCTCAGGTGATCCAACCACCTTAGCCTCCCCAAAGTGCTGGGATTACAGGCGTGAGCCACCACGCGCCTGGCAGCAAGAATTTTTAAAGCAGGGCCTCCCAATATATATAATATGTAACAGCTAACATTCATATATTAAATAATTTGTGTACTATATATGTACCTCTACCAATATTAAGTACATTGCCATATGCACAAAGAAATTGAGATCTATAAAGTAAATAGAAGCTCTAATATCCCTCCTACCCACCCCACCCCTGAGGATCTCTCACACCCGAGGGTCCACACACTCCTGCCCATGCTGGTATGAGCTTAAACCTCACTTCTAAAGGGTGTAGCGGGTGGGGAGAGGCTGAAGTGAACAGAAGCGTGCTCCTGCAGAAGGTCAGAAGCTGGGGGTGGGATGGGAGTCAGGTGCTGGGGGCAGCGGGGCCTGCCAGGAACCACCTACGGTGACTGGGGCAGGGTGTGGTGACAGACCAGCAAAGCAGTGATTGCATTCTGTTAATTCAAAGACCTCCACAGGTACCCAGGTGCAGTCCACCTGCAAGAATGGAGAGAGGGTGCCCTGGCCACTGCCAAGATAGCAGCGCAAGGAGCCTCAGCATTTGTAGGGGCTGGCAGCTGTGCTGGGAAGGACCAAAGCCCTCACCAGTCTGGGATCTGGCTTTTGACTGTATCTGCCTTGATCTAAATGTCCGAGGAGCTGGATGAAACAGCCGCACCCGATGAGCTTTTACAGGGGAAAATGCAGAGCTGGGGTCTCATCAGCCATGGGGTCACATGTATCTGTGCCTGAACTTCCATTAGATAACCTAAGACTTCTGCCAGCCTGCCTGTGGGGCCAGCATGGTGCTTTCATCCTCATCACAGCACTTAGGGCCGGGATGCGAGGCTCAGCTGCCGTCAGGAGGAAATTGGCAAAGTCCCACCATTAGTGGGCAGCACAGGGACTCACGACTACCACCCTGGAAGGCCCATGCTCGACCACTGAGCCCTGCTACCTCCTGTTTCACCAGACATTTTCCTCTCGTCTACCAGCATAAGTCTCTGTGTGAACTCCCTTTATCTCAACTGAATGTAAAAGGAAGTGGGATTTTCCACGTAGTGTTTGATGTCCTTAACAGGAAGACACACTGCAGGATCAGGAGCTCTGGGGACCCCCAGCATCTGACCTCAGTCCTTAGAAAAGGCTGGTGAGGCTGGACCAAGCAGTGGAAGGTGGGAAGGGAGGAACTGGAATGCCAGATGCCTGCACCAGCCCGCCCACAGCAGCCCTCACACCCCAGAGCCAGCACTACCTTAGAAGCATGGCCTGGCACCTGCCCAGGGCACTCTGGGCCTCGGGGTGCCCACCCTGCTGCAGGCTGTGGGCCGTGGCTTCCAGCGCACTGATCTTTCCCGCCTGTGCCTCCAAGTCCCGTTCCAGTATCTTGTGCTTCCACAGAAGAGGCTCCAGGGGGGCCAAGGGGTCCTGGTGGGAGCGAGGGACCCAATACTGTCCACGGGGCTGCCCACTCCCATCCCAGGCTACCTGCCTTCCCACCTAGAGCCGTCCTGCCAAATGCTCATCCACACAGTGCCTGCTCGATCCAAACGCATCCCTCACGTCACTCAAGGCCGTTTCAAGCTTGAGGACAGTGATTTCCAGCCAGGGGAGGCTTTTGGGATAGGGATCAAGAGCCACAATCTCCGGGGCCGGCAGAGCTTTTTCACAAAAGGTGAACACTCATTCCTCTGTGCTCCCCGGAGAACTAGGTTAGTCCCCAGTTATCCTCTGATGCCTCCTCCGAGTTACACTTGTCTGCTACAGGGTTGGAGCACTGGTGGGAAAAGTGAACCTTTAGGCATTTGGGAAGTGAGGGGGGCAGGGGTGAGGTGGCAGGAATGGGCCAGGCCCACACAAGCACTCTTGAAGCTCTTTGGTGTTCACGGTGGAGCCTGTCCACAGCTGCATGGGAACTGCTCCAGATGATGGGTAAGTATCCGCCCAGTGATGGACGTGGCCCGTGGAGGGGAGATGCCCCAGAAGGGATCCCTGGCCTGGGGAGCTCAGGGAGCACCGGCTGGTTTGACTTCTAACGCTCCTCTTGTAAGTCCCCGCTTCCTGCCGGGCACCTACCCACAGAACCTCACTGCCTGGGGCGTCTTCCTTGCTGCAAAGCCAACGTTCCATCTTCTCCACAGAGCTTAGAAACAGCTGGGAATGAAGGAAAAGGCAAGAGACAGTCGGCAGAGGATCTGGCCACAGAGGAGTAACCCTTCCAGTGGCACAGGTTGGGGAACCAGGTGCCTGGCAGGCAGGAGTGCTGAGTGGTGGAAGAGTCCCAGAATGGTAGCCCTCCAGCCTTAGCCCTGGCCAGGGGCTGTGGGGTCAGGGCAGGCCCTGCCAGGTGGGGCAAGATGTAGGCTGGGGATGGGACTGTGCCTGCCTGTAGCTCCAGGGCCTGCTGCAGCTGCTGCTGGCGTTCTTGCCAGGCCCCTTCCAGGCTGCTCAGCTCCTGTTCTAAGCCAGCAAAGGCCTGGCAAATGTCAGGGGTAGACGGGTGCCCCGCTGTGAGCAGCCGCTGCCCAGTGCTTCGGGCCAGGCTGATGCTGTCTGTCCAGGAGTCCAGCTCGGCCTGGAACGGGACTGGGCTCAGATCACTGGAGGCTGGCAGCAGCCCAGCAGGCAGGAGGGGAGGTGGGGAAGCAGCTGAGGGGTGGGAGGCTGGAGGATGCTGGCCGGGTGGGACACTCGGGAGGCCCAAGAGCAAGTGGGGATCAGAGGAAGGGGAGGGTGGGGCTGAGCAGAGAGGAGGGCCCAGGAGGGGCTTGGGCCAGCTGCCCGTTCACCTTGTGCTCCTGGTGCTCTTCTAACATTCGCCGGGCTTCCACAGGGCTGCGAGGAGTAGGGCTCACATCCATCTGAGTCCGCAGCCTCTGGGCACCAACCAGCAATTTCTGCAGCATTGCCTGGAGTTTCTGAGCTTGGTGCAAGGCATCCAGCGCCTCTCTCCTGCCCACAGCACTCATCAGCTAGTCCCCAGGCTTCAAGCCCCTCTCCCCCATGCCCACTGGTGTCTTCTGTCCCTTAATCCTCTCAACCATGGGAGGGCCCACTGGCTGGGAGTTACTGGGGGGACAGTACAGTTATTTGAAAGGTGGAGAAGGAATCCTAGGGGAGCACAGGGACTGAAATGCTAGGGGATGGGTTGGAGAGGACAAGACCTGCAGGGTTCATACCGCTTCTGGGCCCCGCTCCGGAGCTGCCACCAGCTGTTGGTCATCTCCTGCTGCCTGTGCCTGAGGCCATGGGCTGCCTCGGGGCTTCTCTGGCAGAGGAGGCCCACCTCATGCTCTAGGGACTGTGGAGGAAGCTGGGGTCAGAGACTGGGCCAGAGGAGCCCTGGGGTACCCTGGCATCCCAAAGCCTGTCCTCCCTGCTTCTGTCCAGGTTCCCACTGAGAAGGTGGCCTGGGTGCAGCTCCACTCCAGCTGCATACCTCCACCTGGGTCTGGATGGGGTGAATTTCCCGCTCCAGCTCCTCATGTTTCCGCAGCAGCCTCTGCATGCTCTCCAGATCCTTCCCGCAGTCCAGGGCCTGGATCAACGCATCCTGAGGGAGGGGCACAGCCAGTCACCTGCTGGGCCTTTGCTTTAGCTCCTCCTTCCTGGCAAAGGGCCCGGCTAGGGCCAATGGCTTCTGTGTGCACAGCAAGCACACGGCATGATTCCCTTCTGGTTGCCGCAGTGGGGCCCAAGCAGGGCGCTGGCTTTGGGGTTGCCAGAGGTCCCTTCCTTATTTGAGGGGATCATTCTAAGGTGCAACCCTGGGTTTGGAGTCTCCTCTGAGGTAAGAACCTCACATGTGTGCCAAGTGGAGCAAGGATGGGCAGACAGGCCTGTGCCGTCATCTGAAGCAGGACCCAGCAGAGTAAACCGCCAGGCGTGCCCAGCACAGGCAGCACCTGTTTCACACGAGAGCTTCATAGACTGGGTTCTAACTCTGCCCGATTCCCGCCCGGGTCTCTGTGGTTGTGAACACAGTCCCAGGGCAAACCTCCTGAAGGTTTGGGCTGCCTCGGGGATGGGAGGAAGCAGAGAGGGTGTTTTCTGGCCTCTGGACCTGCGTTGTGTCTGGGGACCAGGTTCCGGGGAGAAAGGAGACAGGGAAGCCCCCATTGAGCTTGCAACGGGCACTTCTATGGTCCTGAGTTGATCCAAGCGCCAGTCCATCAGACGCCCCTGGTACAGCCCTGGTAGGACCTACCTCAGAGTATCCACCTGAACAGGAGAGGTGGGTGAGGGGCGAGACGCATGGCAGACTCTAGGCAGCACCCTTCCCCTGACTGCATTTGCTTATAGCCCCCGCCAGGACCCCTTTACACCATGTACCTTCTCCCGAATCCTCTCGGTGACATTGTCCAGCTCTCGGGACAATGTGTGTATCTCCAGGGCCCCTTCGAGCTGCTGCTGGTAGCGGAGCAGGTTGCCATGGAAACTTGCCCACCTGGCCAAGGGGTAGTGTTGTCACGTGGGGCCTGAGGGGGTCTCTCCACCCCTCTCCAGCCCCTCGGTTCTCCCCAGCCTGGGACTGGCCTGTTGTTGAGCTGGCTTCGCCGCTGGCAGATGATCTTGACTTCCTCAGGGTCCCGGTTCTTGAGTTGGAGTGACAAGTCACTGATGGTCCTGATGCGGGCATCACCCACTGTGTCCTACAGGGGAGGTGTGGGTGACAACACTGGCACCCCCCCACCACAGAGTCCCTTCTTCCCACCTCAGCAGGCACTGGGAGCATGTCTGTGCCCCAGAGCATGAGGAGAAGCGTATTTGGGTGGTGGGAGGAACTGCCTCCTGCCTCCTCTACAGTGGCAGGTGCCCGAGGTCACCCTATCCAGGTGAATTGAGCAAGATCAGCCTGGAGCCTGGAGCCCCAGAGCCATCTCTAAGCCCAGGAAATGGAATCCCTGGGTCGGGGACCACGTAGGAGGGGAGAGTGGGCACATGCTAATAGAAACTCTTTGAGACGTAGTCTCACTCTGTTACCCAGGCTGGAGTGTAGCGGTACAATCTCAGCTCACTGCAACCACCACCTCCCCGATTCTCCTGCCTCAGCCTCATGAACAGCTGGCACTACAGGTACCCACCAACAAAAGCCTGGCTAATTTTTTTATTTTTAGTAGAGATGGGGTTTCACCATGTTGGCCAGGCGTGTCTTGAATTCCTGACCTCAAGTGATCTGCCCACCTTGGCCTCTCAGAGTGCTGGGATTACAGGCGTGAGCCACTGTGACCGCCCACAGATACTTTTAAAATGGAAATTCAGCTTCTTGGATAAAGAGAAGCAAAGGGAGGCTGTGGAATGGAACCTGAGCTTTGGCTTCTGGGGGTTTGGGTGTCCCTGCCCCAGGACTCGCCTGAGCTGAGGCTGGTGCTGCTTGGACACTGGGCAGGGCTTAAAGGTGCACAGGGAGGGGCCCACCAGGGGTCCGCCACCGGGTGTGACTGCAGGCCTCCTGCCTATGGCATCTGTGGAGCTTGTTTACATTTCCACAGCGCTTTCCTATGAAGTGCCTCATGTGAAGTAGACAGGGAAGGACATTCCTTTCCTTTTATAGATGCCAGAGCAGGGCTCAGAGGCTAACGTGGCTCCTTCGTGGCAGAGCTAGGATTTAAGCCCTGCTCCTTTAAAGTCTAGCTCTCTTCCTACTACAGCATCCGGTACAGCATCTATGAAATTTTACCATCAGCAAGGGATGTCCTACGTTTAAGCACTGCTGCCTTTTAAAAAGTTATACACACATACACCGGGGGACAGGATCAGTACATTTGGTCTTTAACACCTGGTTGTGAATACAGTTGCCAACATATTCCCCCTCTATACCACATAAGAGATGTTTGGTGCCTGTGTGCGTGCGTGTGCATGTGTGTGTTTAAGGGGGCGGGTGGGGGGTGACGAAGAGACGCTGAGATGCTGAAATAGTCACACTGAAGGCGGGTGCCAATTATCCACCACATCCAGATATACGTCCTATCTTTTGATGATTTTTGAAATAATTATAGACACACAGGAAATGGCAAAAGTCACGCAGCGAGGTCCACATGCCCTTCCCCCAGCCTCCCTTACAGTAGATCCTATACAACATTACAACCAGGAAGCGGACGCTCGTATAATACTATCGACTGGACCAGACTTCATTCCAGTTGTATCAGTTTTTCAAGTATGCATCTGTGCGTGGCAGGGGACACAGGTCTATGCAGGTTAGACACAGGTCGATCACAGCTAGAGATCCACATACCTGCCACCACACACTCGTGCTCTCTTACCTCCGAGATGGGTGCTACCCCCCTTCCAAAGAGGAAGGAGCGAAGGTGAGATGAGGGATCCTGCCCCACGGCATGGGAGGAGCAGGTGTGGAGCATATGCCCTTTCCCTGCTCTCAGCTGGATTTACAGTGAGGGATGCGTGGCCAACCTTTACCCCAGCAGGGCCCCTCACCCCAGCAGAAGCTCCTCGGAACTCGTGGAGCCGCCTTCGGAGCTGCAGGCAGTGCTCAAGGTTCCGGCCCAGGTCACCAACACTCATCATCACCTCCTGTGAAGGCCCAGGGTACGCTGTGAGCGCCAGCCCACACCCCTGGCACCCACTGCTGGGGCTCCCTCCTGTCAAGGGAGGGCTCCTTCCCCCATCTCTCAGCCCAGGCCCGGCTGGGGCTACACCTTCTCCTGGATCCAGGCCTCTGCGAAGTCCGCTGTCTGCAGGAACTCCAGGAACTTCTGCCTGTCCTCCAGCTCCTGGCCTCTGAGGGCCACCGCCTGCCTCAGGTCCTCCCACTGCTTCCGCAGCCCTTGCAGCCGCTGGGAGACCTCTCCTGCTCGAGGGTGGCTCTGTGCCAGGAGATCCTCACCCTTCTAGAGGGAGAGAGGGAACACAGGACCTTGTCTGCTGCCCTTCCTAAGACCTCATCCCTCGGCCACACTTTGGGGCAGGCATGGAGCCGAGGGCCCGGTTGTCACCTTGCCAATAGAGATCAAGACCTCCTCATGGGCCCGGACTTCAGCCTCAAAGGCCTGGTGTCTCAGCAGGGGCTTCAGCTTCTCTCTCAGGTCCCCAGGAGGGATGGGCTCCTTCAGCCGCTGGGCCTGCACCTGGATCCAGTCCTCCACCTGGTGGGGGTGGGGGTGGGGCATGAACACCACATGCTCCGCCACAGGCCCCAGGCCTAGCCCCCAGCCATACCTAGGAGGCTGGCTTCAGGGGTGGGGTGGGCAGCGCCTGGTAAATGAGCGCTCAAGGTTCCAGCTGGGGAAGACGTGCTGCAGGAAGCAGCCGCATCTCATTGTGGAGATATGGCCCCTACTCCTGGGACCCTCTGCTGCTCTGCTCCCTTCCCCACCTCCCTTTGCCTGGCCCTGCTAGTGCTCCGGACGCTGGTGGGATCTCCACACAAAGCAGCTTAGATCTCATGTTCTGGGCTCCAGCACAGCCTCTGGGAAGCCATCCACTCCTGACACCTGTTTCTGCATCACAGCGTCATGGTGCGTAAAGCCAGCTGAAGCTGTCAAGTGTGTTCCCCTTGGAAGGCCCAGAGATGGGGGTGCCCTCTGACCTGGGTTGCGGCCTGGGTGAAGCCGGCCATCAGCAGTGAGGCGCGCAGGGCGTGTCCCCGGCTCTCCGCCAGCTCCTTCACTCTGGCCCGGTGCTGCAGCACGGCGGGAAGCGGGTCCTGCCTCCGGGGGCCCCGGAGCGCCTTCAGCCGCTCACGAAGGGCTGCCTCCTATGGGGCAGGGGCACAGCTGCTGCTCTCCCACCTTGGGCTGTGGCAGGGCCTGGTCCACAGGGCTCACAGTCCTTTCTTTGGGGGCACCGGAGCCCTTGCCTCAGCCCCATATGGCTGAGGGCTGTCTGAGCCTCCCAGCTACAGGCCAGACTCGGCTGCTCCCCAGGGACCACGTGGTGTGGATGGAGTGGAATAGCCCCTCTGGGTCCCTGCAGCATGGCCCGTCTCACCCTGGGCCCTCTTCTTGAGCCACTCATACAACTTGCTCAGTCAACGCCAACCAGGCCCCCAGCCTCGCAGGGTCCTCAGCACTGCCTCCAGGAACGCACCAAGTGCCCTGAGACTCCCTTCAGGACTCTCTCCCGACCCCCACACTCTGACCACACCCAGGCCTCTGGAGTTCATTACCTTCTTGTCCTGGGCAGTCAGAACCTTCAGGAAGACCTTGTGTTTTCGAATCAACTGCTCTACCTCTTCCACCGAGCACCCCAAGGGACTGGTTTTCAGGGAGACCTGAATTCACAGAAAAGTCAAAGAGGCCACCTGACCTTCCAGCCAGCCCACCCCTCCAGCTGCAGCCTGTGCTGGGCTGGGCCCATGGGCACTCTGGGCATAGCAGGGCATTGGGAGTGCCCACTGAGCTCAGGCATAGAGCTGTATGGACACTGGGAACCCACGTTGGGAGGTAGCGATGCCTCATCCTGTGCACCGTGTGGGGAGCGTGACCAGCCTCCAGCCAACTTCCTGTGGGCTCAGTCTGGGGTAGGGACTGGGGGTGTTGGTGGAGACCCAGGGGCCTTGGCGCTCCACCCTGGCCCCCTGGGAGGACTTGTGCACAGCTGCCCCGTATTAGAGAAAAAGCCAGAGAGGCAGAAGGAAGGGACTGAGCAGAGAGAGGAGTGGAGGGGAGGAGCAGGAGGCTGTGCGGAGGGTGAGGGTCGGTGGGGGGACCTGCCTCCTGGGCCCCGAGGATCTCCTCCAGGTGGCCACACTCTCTGAGGAACAGCTGCTCCTGCTGCTCGGCCTGCAGCCTCTCTTGCTTCCGTGCCCAGCCCTGGAACACCTGGTCTCGCTGGTCCTGCAGGGCTCGAAGCCCTTCCTGGACCTGGGGATGGAAACGTGAGGAGCCTCAGCTGGGGAGGGTGATGAGGGTGAGGTGAGGGCTGCATTCTGAGGGAGGCCCCTGAGGAAGCCACCATGGCACAGGATGGGGCACCAGGTGGCCAGGCACAGGCCAGGTCAGCTAGGGTAGGTGGGGCACCAGGAGAGGGGGCCCACCTCCTTAGCAGGTATCCCTGCAGCCAGGAGTGCCTGCTGACCCAGCTGGGTGGCACGCTGCCACAGCTTCTCCCGGGCCTCCAGCTCTGCCCGGAGCCACTGGTGGGCACTGAGCCTCAGGGGGGCACTGCTGGGCTCCGGTGAGCTCTCCTCCACCTGCAGGTCCTGCCGCACGCGGGCTGCCCAGGAAGTGTAGTCACGCACCTGATCCCACGGACATGGAGGGAGAGCAGGAGAGCTGGGTGAGGCCTAGGCTGGGCAGCTGGACACCAAGCACTGAGGCAACTGGAGCCCACTCGAGTTCACTCACACAACCCGAGCCGACCTGGTCAGGGCCTCAGGTGAGGCAAGCATGGTGCTTTGTTACCTGGTTTCTCTGTTCTCATCCAACCCGATCCTCCAAGGGCCACAAACCCTCCACGTGAGGCAGACCCACCCTTTGCTCCCGCTGCCCGTTGCTTAGAAGCTCCGCCTCGTGCCTTCCCGCCTCTACAGAGCTCACCTGGATGAGGCCACGAGGAAGTGAGCGGATTGGCAGCTGGCAGGATCAGCCCCATCAAGACTGCTTGATGGGGACAGAAAGCTCACCTGCTCATCAAGGGCCAAGGCTGCCTTTGCCTGGTGAAGCCTTCCCTGGTATTTGGCATCTCACTACTCTCCTTGTTCTCTGAATTACTAATTTAACCCTTACAGACTGCCTTTGGCTGATTTGTGTACCACCACATAAGATTGGAGCTGGAGGGACTTTAGGCCCTTGTCCAAATATCTCATTGCATAGACAAAGGAAGGGTAAATGGCACAGAGTCTTGTAAACTCTAAGTGCTTTACAAACCCAGCGTTGGTGCCTTGCTCAAGCTCACACTGCCAGCAAGCAGCACAGCTGGGTCCCCAAACTCAAGCCTTTTTGCAGTGTCATACTTTGGGCCTTCTGGTCTGCCTGGACCCAGGACATGGGGATACCTGGGACAGCCCATGGCCAGTACCCACTGTCCCAGTCTGATTCTCTGGGTATTGGGTTCATCTCCCCAGGAAGAAGGCCTCCACGAGGGCTGCAGTTCCACTTTCCATAGCTTCTGTATCACCCTCCTCTCTCTACAGATGTTGAGTAGGTGCTGGCTGATCCTGAGGTCACTATCTAACATCTGGGTCTCCAGTGATGAGCTTTCCTGGGCCGTTCTTCCTCCCATCCCTGGCTGGGACCCTGCATGACTGCCCTGCCACTCACCTTGCTGGCACTGACCCAAACTCTAAGGTGTCACTGCTACGACCATGTGCTCAACCCCTGACCAGCCAGGCTGACCTCCAGAGTGCTTGTGCTCTCCCACCCGAGTCCATGCTTGTTCTCCATTTGTAGCTGCAGCGCCTCATGCATACATGCCCATGGGTAGTGCAGCACACACATGCGCACACATGCCACCCGAGGGGCAGGAGCCCTCACCGCTGAGCGGAAGCGGGCCAGGAGGCGAGCACGCTCCAGCTGGGCCCTGCGCTGCTTCATGCGTCGCTGTAGCACTGCCCATGCCTGCATCACAGCTTGCTGCCTCTGCTGCACGACATGGGTCTGAGGGCCTGGACACAGCTTCTGCACCCTTCCTGCAGTCTCCAACAGCTCCTGCAGCTGTGGGAGGGGCAGGGAACACGGAGGGAAGGGTTGTGTTCTCCTGACTATCCCACAGATGTATCCCTTGCCTGGGAGCTCCAGCCCCCTTGGGCCACATCTTGCCATGCACAGTAGGCCCAGGGGAGGACCTGAGAGACAGTGGAAAATACAGAGGAACAGGAGGGCCACCCTGAGGGGGCGGCAGGGGCCTGGGTGGGAGAGGCGGCCAGCTGGGCTCACCTGCCGCTCGGTGCCCATGAGTTCTCGCTCCAGCCCCTGGTGGCTCCTAAGTTGGGACTCCAGCCCACGCAGGTCCCGTGCCACTTTGTTGGGGAGGCTCGTGGCTTTCTCCTGAGGAGGGGAGAATGCCGAGGAGCTCAGGGATGGAGCGCAGACACAGCCTGGGGCATATCCACTTGTAGAAAGAATCCCTTCCTCCCCTCCGGCTCACACCTGGACCTGGGTGAGGACTTCCAAGAGATCTCTGTGAACTCTGAGGGTGGTCTCAGCATCTCGGAGCAGGCGGCCTCTGGCCTGGGTCAGCTCCCACAGCTCCGACCAGGCGGCCCTGCCCGCGGCGTGTGGGAGACCAGCAGGGGTCAGCCGCTGGGCCACCTCATTCCTCCCTCTCACTGGGGGTCAGCCCCCTCCTCTCGGGGTTGTATCAGGACTTGCCCAAAGCTCCCCCTTCTTAAAACCTCTCCCGCCTGTGGCCCTGACTACACGCTTTCTTCCCAGGAGCCTGTCTTCTAGCTTTACCATGAATTCAGTGCTTTGCTGATGTAATGCTCGGCACGGAATGCTATCTGTGCTCTGCGATAGTCTTTACATCTTGTGCTTTGATGCATAGTCCCAGATTGTGATTACAAATGCTTTGTGGGCAGAGGCCACATCTCTGTTCCTTGCTCACTCTGCAAACTCACTGAGCTCCTAAGGCTTCTGCCAGGCCAGGCTCTGGGCTAGAGGTTATGAGCAAGTCATGACCTTGCCTCAAAGCTCACAGGCTGGGGGTGAATCCCAATCAGCTGAGTGGACTACTAGGAACAAGAGGAGGCATGGGCTGTCCCGAGTGAGCACAGGAGCTGGGGCAGCTGAGGGGAAGGCCCTGGCGCCTGGCCCCAGCATCTTCCCACAGCTCCTGCTCTGAGTCCCAGAGCAGGGCTCTCTGACCTGCACATGCAGCCTCACCTCCCTTCGCAGACCAGAGCTTGTGGTGAGCTCAGCTTCTCTGGAGCGAGGCCCCTCTGCGGAGCGCTGTGGGCAGCTGGGACCAGTGCGACCCTCACAGCATGCCATCCTCTCTTACCATCACTCCGGGTCCTGCCTGCCCAGCTCCCTCCCCCGCACCCCAGCCTGGCCTGGCCCCCTGGGCACTCACTGCAGATCTTGCTGCCTCTGACGGGCCATGGAGCCGGTGCTGTGCCCACGTTCCAGCAGGCTCTCTGCCAGCAGCCTGCAGGCTGCCACCCGCTGGCCACCTGTCTCCACTTGGCGCTGAAACTTTGCAAACTTGGTGCAGAGGTGCTGAGAAGTGGGGGTGGGTGACCAGGTGGCCCCCGGCTGGTTAGGTGGCAAGCAGCCTGAGAATCGAGGCACCTCCGTGCCCAACTGGGGGATGTGGGCTTGGACGGATGACGTCTGCCCGCTCCACTCAGGAGGCCCCCACCTCAGCCAGGGCTCACCGCTCTGCCACCACCTTCTCCCTCAGCCCAGCAGGGCCAGCCGCCCCACCCCACAGGCTGTGCCCCAGGGCGCCCTCCTTGTCCCCGGTCCCCTTCTCACCAGGGTGTGCTCGAGGTCCTCCCCCAGACTCTCTCCACCTTTGGCTGCCTGCTTCTGGCTGGCCAGCCAGCTCTGCAGGTCCTTGGCCTCCCTCAGGAACTCGTGCAGCTTCAGGGTCCCCTCTAGCTCCCGGTCCCTGTGGTGACAGCCCGTGGTTCCCCAGAAGTGAGTGGCCCACCCCCCAGGGGCCAGCTGGGCCAGCCAGAGGGGCTGACCTGAAGAATGGGGTTACTCATGGTCTCTGTCCCAGCCTGCGTCTTGGGATTCAGGGAGAAGTAGACACAGAAGGGCGAGTGTAGCAGCAGAGGAGGGCGGGGATGTCGGGAGATGGACAGCAGGGTGTTGTGGGCCTCACTGAAGGCTTTATGGAAAGAGGCGAGCAACACACACTCCCTCCCAACACATCCTACAGCTGGGGGTCATGGGTTCCGCTTGACTTAGAGCCATGGCGTGGGAACACTCAGCTGTGGCTGGGCCCCCTGCACCCACTGCTGAGGGGTCCAGTGCCCTCACCGTGTGGCCACCAACTCCTGCAGCACCTGTAGCTGCTCCCGGAGCCTGTTCTGCACCACACGCTGCTGCTCAGGGGCTTCAGGGGCAGTGAGGGTTTGGGCCCTCTGGTCAAGCTCCTCCATAGAGCTCCAGTGAACAGCTAGTTCCTCCCGTAGGGCCTGTGATGCACAAGGACCCACACCAGGCTCAGCCTGGGTGACTCATCCACCCGTCTGTCTGCTGGGTCGACACCCATGCAGTCACCAATCCTCATCCATTCACCCACCCTCACAGACCCACCCATCTACTTCAGCTCATGCACCCGCCCACCCAGCATCCATCCACCCATGACTGATGGAGTCAGTACTTATTGTTCCATAAAACGAACACCTGGTCTGTGCCCGCTGAGAGCTCATTGTTTAGCAGGGAAAGGTGGATGCTGGCTAATCTGGGCCAAGGAAGGAAGGGCACAGGAGGGATTAGACTGGACCCCATCATCCATGTGTGAGAGAGAGGCAGAGTTAAGCAAGCCGTCCAGTATAGCAGGGCACGGGTGCTCTGCGAGGCCAAGGCCACGGGCTTTTAGGACGGGCTCTCTGAAGCTCCTGCCTCAGAGCACACACGAACTGGGGCTGTGCGGAAAACATGCCGAGACAGGAGGACCCTTCAGTGCCAGCAAGAACCAGGGCTGCCGTGGGGTCCAGGCTTTGGAGCATGTGTGGTTTTGGGAGTCCGAATTCAGGAGTGAGGAAGGGACTTCCAGACCTCCCTCCCTTTGGCCAGGAATGATTGTGGGAGGAGGTCGGGTTCGGGAAGGGCATTTGGTTAACTCAAAGGATGACAGGCCAAGCCTGGGAGGGAGACACCTGTGGGACATGTGGAGCAGGCTGGGCAGGTGACCCTGACAGAGGAGAAAAGTGCCAGGGGTGGGGTAGAGAGGAAGCAAGAGGAGGCGGAGAAACCCCAAGGCCACAGGGAGAGGCAAGACTCACAAGAGGAAGGGAGAAAGGTGTAGACCATGGTGCCTACGCCGCCATGGAAGGAGGGGTGCTGTGGAAGGAGGGCCGCCGTGGGATCTGGGTGGCAGTGGGGATGGGGCTGTCTGTGTCTCCAGGAAGCAGGAGCAGGGCTCCATGCCTCTGGAGAGGGAGGGTGACAGCCCCCTCCCTGAGGTCCGTCATCACCCGAGCCACACCAAGGGGAGGCTCAGGAAATGGTACCTTGTGCTTCTTAATGAGCCCAAGGGTGGCTGCCTCGTCTCTGCCATAGTCCTGACTGCTGACCAGCGGCCGCTTCTCCTCCACCCAGCCCTCCAGCTCTGATGCATCCAGAAAGTACTGCCAAGAGTGGGGCCAGCTCACCTGGAGGGTCTCAGGCAGGACCCTCCGTCAGCCCTGGGGACATCTTGCCCTGCTCTCCAGCATCCTGCACAAAGGGACTTCTGTGCCCATAGGGGGCCCATCAACTCCCGGTGCAGAGCCCTCACCACCGACCCACCTCTGAGAGTCCCACTCTGATGGTCCCTCAAGGAGCCCTGACTTCTGCCTCTTCCCCCAACCCCACCTCTCTGCATCCTACCTGCTGGAAAGCAACCGCCTGCTGCAGACACTGGGCCCGCGCCTCACACGCCCTCTCCAGCTCTGCCCAGCGGCCTTCCAGCTCCTGGCACTTCTCCACGATGCTCGGGGCTTGGGGGTGCCCCGAGGCTGCCATGCTCCGTCCGGAACTCAGCACCCACTGCACCTGTCCCTGGTGAGCTCTCACTTCCGCCTGGAGCACCTGCCACAGAGCAGCTTGAGAGGCCGCTGCTCTTCACCAAGCGGAGTCCCAGTAGAGCCGTGGATGTGGCTCCAGGCCCCAATCATGGCAAGACCCCCAGGGTCAAAATAGCTGGGGCAGAGATTTGCAAATTGGGATATCCAGGGCGAAGGGCTTAGTGGTTAGGATGCCTGAATAGGGGCAGAGGGTTTCTGAGGTCTGGGAAGAGGACATCTGGAGTCCTGTAGGAAGAAGGGGGCTGTTACCTTGTGCTTGTGGAGGTGGCTCCGGATATCATCCAAGCCCTCAGTAGAGCGAGTAGGGCTGCCATGGGGCATGTGCTCGGCCACCCACGAGAGCTCCATGTTGCTCAGGTGGCAGAACTGGTGCAGCTCCATGGAGGCCTGCAGCTGCAAGCCCTGGATGGCCAGCTGCCCCTGCAGAAACTCCAGCCTGGGAGGAGGAGGAGCACATGGGAGAGGTTGGGAACCAGGTGAGGACAAGGCTCCTGGCTCTTTCCTTGGCCCAGCCAGGGACCTGTAAAGACCAAGACCAAGGAACAGAGCAAAGTCCCATCTGACAAGGGCAGGCTGAGGAAGGGCGCCCGGGCTCCACCTTGTGGCCTAGATGACTTGCCTGACCACACTATGGGGGTCCTGAGGATGTACAACGGGGTCTCCCACCCTTGCATCCCAGGAATGACTCTACTCATAAGGGAGGAGGTCTGGCCACCACAGTCCTGTAGGTGCCACCTCGAGGAACCTTAAATTCCCCCCGGGGGAGTAACACACAGGGGGGTGGGAGGACAGGCTCACCTCCGGAGGTGCTTCTGGGTGTCTTCCAGGATGGCTGGGGAAGTGGCCACGCTGTGTGCCTGGGAGGCAAGGGCAGTCATCTTGCTGGCCAGGGCCTGGCTCGCTCTCTCCAGCTGGTGGTGCCGTCTCTGCAACCTCTTGCTGGACCGCAGGTCCTGCCCTGTTTCCGAGCTCTGCAGGGTCCCTTCCAGCTGCTCAAGCTGCTCCTTTGCATCCTGGGGAGGGGTGCAGGGAGCTGCCTCAGGCTTTCCAGGGACAGCACAGCAGGGGGCCTTTCTGGGCTCTGGGACTGTAGGACTTGTAGCACGAGATTCACCAGGGACCTATTAGGGACCTCTGTCCCCACCACTGTCAACCCCCACCCAGAAGTGCCCAATCTTCCTGTTTCCTCACGCTTCTTCCTTCCTGAGAACTCAAGCTGTGCTGACCACATGCTGGGCACAGGAGCGAATCCTGTATTGGCCGACTGCAGGGAAGGCCACGCTCAGCTGGTCCTAGGCCAGAGGCCCCCAGAGGCTGCAAAGCCCGGGTCAGCAGAGCATGCAGACTTCCCCTCCAATTTCTGTCCAGCCTGGCCCGGCCTCCATCCCTGTCTTGTGCCCTGCATCTCTCCCCAGCGGACCTGCAACTGCCTCAGGAGCTGCTCCTGCTGTCTAGCCTGCCGGAGCTCATCCCCACGCTCAGCCATCTTGCGGTTCAGTGCTTCCCACTTGCTCCTCAGGCCTTGAAGCCTGGTCTGTATGTCCTCCTGGCCACGGGGCCTCCTACTCAACAGCTCTCTCCCAGCCTGGAGTGGAGACAAAGGCCAGCGAGTTAGGCTGAGCTGCTGGTGCCATCCGTGGCCACAGCAGGCTGGACCTGGGTGGCCGTGGAGGCGAGGGGGTGGCCACAGCCGCATTCCACAGGCTTCCTGGATGAAAGCAGTTCATGTAGCCCCAAAACTGCGAGTAGGAGGGCTTTGGACTCCTGCACGTGGAGTGAGGTGAGCCGGCATGAGGTTCGTGGGCATGAGGGAGAGCTGTGTTCTGTAGAGGTGGTCAGCTCTGGGACTTGCCCCAGAGAGTTGAGGGGGAAGGGATGGATGGCGCAGCTTTGGGCCTGGTTTGGGTGCCAAGGCAAGGGGATGCCAGCCGTGTCAGGAAGGCTTGGTGGGGGGAGGTCCTAGGTTCACGCTGAGGCTGATTCTTTCTTCAAAGACTTCCATGGAAACAGGTGGTGCAGTAGGGTTGGGAATCGGAATACTAGGAGGCTCTGCACCCTCTGTCCTGTGTCCACACCTGCTGCAGGGCCTCCACATGTCTTCGGGTGGCCAGCAGCTCGCACTCAGCTGCTTCGTGCCGCTTGAGTATCCGCAGGATGTTTCGGGGGGCTCCAGAGGGCTCATGTGCTGCCAGCAGCCCCTTCTCCTCCATCCACTGTATCAGCTCTGCCACATCCCGCTTCCATTCCTGCCAAGAACCGGGCGACAGTGTTCTCAGAGCACAGGTCTCAGAGCATGGGGGTGGGAGGGATCTCAGGGACCCCCCCCATGGAGAAAAGCAGGACCAGAGCCGGTTCTGGGGTGCAAGAGGGGCAGGGCCTGAGTTTGCTGCTCCCCATGTGGGGCAGGAGGGCTGTGCCTAGAGAGGAGGAATGCCTGTTGGATCCTTATGACTCCAGCCTACTTCAGATCCCCTACGGCTGCACCTCTCCAAGTACGGGAAGCTCAGGGAGCCGGAGACCCCCAGCCCTGCTCCGCTGTGGGGGCTGAGCAACCATTGGACAGAGCCAAGGCTGGTAGCTGGTACCATGACCTATGCAAGACCCTAAAGAGTACCCCGAAGCATTAGGGGAAGGGGTGTGGCGGGGGGAGGGGGAGCGTGGGGTTAGTTGGGAGCCTGACATCAGGCCCAGCCCTGCGTCTGAGGGTGGCGTGGCCACAGCCCCAGTTTTCCTCATCAGGAGAAACCTGAGCAGTGCTGCCTGCCTCACAAAAGGCATTGAGAGGATGATTGACAGAGCGTGGGGAAAGCGCTCTGTAGGCTGCACAGAGCTCTGGGTGGTCTCAGGCCTTCTCGAGGCCGCATGTGCCCTGGGCCCAGCCCCTTACCTGGAGCTGGAGGGAAGCCAGCAGCTGCCTCCTCCTCTGCTCACTCCTCGCCTGGAGCCTGGTCCACTGTGCCCATACACTCTGCAGCTGCTCTCTGACCCTGGAGGGTGGGGTGAGTTGGAGGAGGACATGGGAGAGGACTCCCACTCCAGCCCGAGGTGCACTTTCCCCCCACCCCAACTCTCCCAACCCAGGGCAGCAGTCTGTGCAGGATGAGAAAGGGGCATCTGCAGGTGCTGCAGACTGAGGCCAGACTCACGTCTGTGCAGCTGGGTGCTGGCTTTGGACTAGCTTCTCGCCGTGTGCCCGCAGAGCCTCTGCCCGAAGGCCCAGGCTGTTCAGGAGCTGCCCAGACTCCCGGTGCTGCTGCAGCAGGCTCAGGGTCTCCCTCACGTCCTCCTGGGAGTACAGAGACCTGAGGTCATGCCTGGGAGGATGGGGGTCAGGACCATCTCACCCGCCACCGTCCCAGGGGCCTCCTCCCCACCGGACTCCAAGGGGATGAGCTCCCTCCAGTGACGGGCAGTAACACACTGGCTCCACATTCCTGGCTCCATACCCCAAGGTTGTCCAGGTGCAGCCAGGCCTCATGGTTGGCACAGGTGGCAGTGAAACCATCCACTTCTCGGCCAAACCTCTGCAGCTCCAGCCCCTCCTGCAGCCACTGCTGCCTCTGCTCCCACACAGCCTTCAGCTCCTGGCCCTGCTGCCCTAGGAGCCTCAGAGTGTTGGCCACCTCTTGGCAGTCCGGGGAGTCCAAGGCTGCCATGGGCTGGCCCTGAGTGTCCAGCTGCTGCAGCCTGACCAGGATAACAGGAAGAGGGTCAAACCCAGCAGGCCCCCCTTGTCAGCCTCCTCTTCTCACCTCCAGGGTTCACACATCCTAGAGCATGAATGGGACACTGAATGTGACAGGCCAGCAGAGTGCTTTGGATGCAGGGGTTCCCAAGCCCCCCACCAGCTCCAGCTGGCCGTCCTGTAAGTGTGGACTGCCAACGGCTGATGCCCAGCCAAGAGGACACGTGGAGGCAGTACAGCACGACAGAAAAAAATCACACAAGCCGTACAAGCACCCCACCAGGGGGCCACTGCAAGCCCCATGGAGCCTTTGCACAATTCAGAAAGGTGCCCCTTTCAGCGGGCGGCAGCTTGCACTACTTGGGAACAGGTAACTCCCTTCTGTGAATGAGAGCAAGGCTCCACTTCCTTTAAGCCACTGCAGCCCTGAACCAAGTGGGGTCTGGCAAGTTGAGGACCGGATGCACTTCAGTGTCCACTTGACCACCTGTCAAGTGCCCTCAGGTGGGGCACAGCCTGTGGACTGGCCCTTGGTGGTTTTGCCTGCTTGCCAGCCCATAACATCATCCCTACAGGAGGAGAGGCACCGCTGCACTGAGGAGGTGGGTATCTCAGGCCTATGGGTAGATCCTGAGTCATTCCACTTAGAGGCCACTGGGGTCCGTGCTACCCAGGATGGCAGAGACTAGACGCCCTGAATGAGAGCAATGCATCAGGCCCACCTGGAGGGGCTGGCTGGCTCTGGGCTGGAGATAGCCTCCCAGGCAGCTCGGTGTCCCGGGTCTCTCCTTGAAGTGTACAGGCTGCCTGACCCAGCCCTAGTTATATCCTCCTCCTTGTAAACTTGTCTCAAGCACCATGCCACACGCCAACCAGTCTGGGCCCCTACCCAGGGAAATCACACTACTTCCTGCCATGCTCTTTCTGGGCCCAGCGCACACTCCCCCTGCCCTCCCGTCCTGACCTTTCCTGCCACAGGTGGATCTCCACCAGCAGATCTCCATGCTCCCACAGCTGCCGCTGAGCCGAGGCCACATCCACCAGCTCCTCCTTGCTGCACAGCTGAGCCTGGATGCTGTCTGCCCATAGACGCAGCCGCAGGCTCTCCTGCAGGAGGCTGTTCCGGGCCTGAGCTTCAGCCTGGCCCTGTGCCTGTCGGGCCACGTGTTCCTGTACCTGCTTCAGCAGCCCCTGCAGTGTCTCCACCTGTCCTTGCAGGGGCTGGCTCTCTGCGTGGCCTGACTCCTCGACCCTGGGAGACGGGCACCGCACAGTCAGTGCCCTGTCCTGGTACCAGTGCTCCAGGCACATGTCTCTTCCCCCCACCTGCATCCCCCAGGGAAAGTGGGGGTGACGCTGAATGCCCACCCCACCCTTGACCTGGGGGGAACAAGAACAGACGGCTCTTCTTATGCCCAGATGCATTTTCTCGAGATTGTCCCCTGACCTTTGCCAGAGCCCGTCTGACAGCACCTCCTACCTGTCTTCTCCCCAGATCCCCATTTCTGTCCCCTTCATTTCATCGCCCTGCCCATGCCTTCCCGTAGTCCTCACTGCCTCCCTGTGCCACCACTGTGCTGGCCATACTTTATGACCACCCTTTGGAGGAGGTGGACCCTCCTCTCCAGCACCAGGGTCTTCTTCTGGGCCAGCTGCAGGGTGCGGCGGGTGTCCTCTGAACTCCCCGGCTGCAGGGCCTCCAGCTGGACAAGGATGTCCTGTAGCTGGACCTGTGTGGGGCCACACTCCTGCAGAAAGCTGCGCACTTCCGCACCACGTGCCAGCTGCATGGCCTTCTCCTGCTTCAGGGCCTTTAGCTGCCCCCACCTAGGCAGAGGGTACAAGTTTGTCTCTGCCCCAGGGACACCTTCCCATCCATCCTGGAGCCTTGGCCAGAGCCTCACACAATAGAAGCTGCCAGACTGGCTGTCCCTTGCCCTCTCTCTGTGCCTCGGACTTGCCCAGCCTCTCCACCTGGCATGGCAGGAGGCAGGTGAGTCAGGCCCGGGCTGGGCACTGTGTCCACCCCACCATCACCTGCACTCCCGCCTCCTTCTCACCTCTGCCTCAGTTCCTCCTGCTGTTGTTGGATTTTTGTGGCATCCCCAGGATATCTCTGCCTCAGTTGCTCAGCAGAGCTGCTGACCTCAGCCCAGAGACCCTTTCCCACAGTCAGGGCAGTGAGGAAGTTCTGGGGAAAAGGAGGACCCAGGCCTCTTGGGCGGCTTCTCTTTCCACACTCCCCTCAGGCCTATGGCGGAGCTCTCTGCTACAGGGATGCCCACACTGCCCATCCCCAGAAGGACAGCCATCCGAGTCCTTAAGGGCCAGGAGGTCCTCAAAGTTCAGGCCAGCTCTGCTCCCCACCCCCAGGCAGGACCATAGATAAACTGGAGAACTGAGTCATAGCAACGGACCATAGGGAGGCAGGGGCAAGGCAAGGAGGAACTGCCAAACCCCCTGGGCCGTACCTCATATTTGAGCTGCGTGACCTCCAGGCTGTCGACCTGGGGCTGCATCCTCTGGAGCAGTGCTATCTGCTCCTCCAGCCATGACCGGAGCTCCCCACAGGAACTGCAGAAGCCAAACAGGGCCATGGCCTCCTCCAACTGGGCCCTGCGGACCTGGGGAGGGGCAGCCCCAGGCTGGGGTGAGGGTTAGGGTCCCCAACAGGGCTCTCAGAGCAGGTGAAAGGGATGTTCCTCCCCATCCCAGCCCACCAACAGAGCCCAGGGTCAGGGCCAGAGGGGGCTCCCCACCTCACCGCTGGGCCCCACATCCTCTCTCAGGGGCCTTGTGGCTCCATCTGGAGGGAGCTGGCAAGGGTTTAGGGTAGGATAAAGGGCACTGCCAGTGTGCTCCTTTCTGGTCTTGCCCTGCTCAAACCTCTCGGTGCCAGCCCTGCTCTTAGGTAAAATCCACACGGCTCTCTCTGCCTGCCCCACCCCTACCTGCTGCTCTAGTCTAGTCTGTCCTCTGGCCATGGCTTCCCCAGCCTCTGTGCTGCAGGCACCCGGGTCTTCGCTTCCTCCACTGGGCCCCATTCCTGCCTTTGCACAGGTCCTGGCCAGCACCCCTGGCTTTACTTGCTTTCTGTTTCTCATTCAAGCCTCAGCTTAAACGTCATTCCCTCCAAGCCTGACCTTCAGCCTGACCTGGGCTACCTTCTCATGCAATCCCATCACACCTGCATCTAATGAGGTGTCTGACATCTTCTCGGCCATGGGAAAAGCTCCTTGAGGGCAGGGAGCATGTCAGTCATGACTTTCTTCCCTGCGATCACTGCACAGGAGCTGCTGGCACAGGGTAAGGGCTTGATGAGCATTTCTTGAAAAAGGAACGTTACCTCTGCCAGGGCCCGCAGACTCTCATAGTCTTGACTCAAGCGGTCCTGTGTCTGGAGTATAGTGTTGGGATCAAAGTCAGGGTCCGGCTCTGCTGGGATGACCATCTTCCAGGCATCCCCAGGGCCAGGGTGGCAGGAAGCCTCACTCCAGGGCCCTGGGTTCCTCAGGCTTTCTCCTGGAGGGCTCGGGGCAGACTTCACCTGTGTGACAGAGGGCAGCGTGTCTAGAGGGGGCCCCATCAAGCAGCAGGGGCTTTGGCCAGGCCACCCCTGCCTCCCTGCCCTGAGATCTGGAGGGCCTGAGCTGCAGCTTAAAGGGTGTATGAGACATGGGTTGGGACACGAAGCTTCCTTGGGGCTGAGGGTCAAGGGGCAAAACGTGAGCACAGGATCAGATGGCTTTGATGTCCACATCTTGTGCTACATACACAGCTTCTTGAAAGGGGGTTGTGAACCAAGCTACCCATGTTTTTAAGAACTTTGGGGGCTCAATGATCTGAGCAAGGGGTGTCAGAAGGCAGTCTGGGACAGTGATTAGGCCACCGGAAACCAACAAGGGCTGTCAGGAGACAGAGCCAAACTGAGTTGAAGGGTCACTACCGGCCTGGGTGAAAGTGAGGGGGACCTTCCTGGAGGAAACTGCTTCACGCTCTGAAAGTGCCGGCCACGGGAGCCAGGCCATGCTGTATTTGGGTGACCTCAGTTCGCATGCACAGACAGGATTCCACGACTTCTCGGCTAGGTCGACAGGTGAGATGCAGCGGAGGACTGGGGTGAGGGACACCCAAACCCACGGGAAGGCCACGAATCCCAGGGCAGAGGCCACAAAGGCCCTCTCATTTTCGTCCTCTGTGTGGCCCAGCCGCGGTGGGGCAAGGGAGACCAGGAGCTGAGAGGAGGCCGACCGGCATTTGGTCTGCGTCCCTTCTAGGTCCCGCCCGCACCGTGAATGACGCCCGGGCCGAGGCCACCCGCGCCTGCTCCTCCAGCCGCCGCAGCTCGGCGGCGAAGGCGAGCAGGACGCGCTCCAGCCGCTCGTGGCGCCGCAGCAGGGCCTCTGCGGCCGCCTGGTCCTGGCCACAGGATGCGCTCTCCAGCGAGGATCGCTGCTCGCGCAGCCAAGAAGCCGCCTCCGCCACGTCCTCGAAGTACTGCGGGAGGAGGTTGGGGAGGTGTGTGGATGCAGGGGAGCAGCTAAGCGCGGGCAGGTGATGGCACCCCCACCCCGCCCCGCTGGGCCCCGGCACCACCCCACCCGGCTACCTGCAGGACCAGCAGGGCTGTCTGCAGCCATGCGCCCTGCCCCGCCACCCGGGTCCGGAGCAGCTGCCAAGAGCACTGCACGGCCTCTGCGCGTTCCTCGGGATCCGGCTGCGTCGCAGGCCCGCGGGCGCCGAGGTCGCGTCCCCTCCGCACGAGATCTACGCACACAGCCTGGTGGCGGTGGACCTCAGCTTCCAGGGCCTAGCGGGGGCAGAGCAGGGGGCTCAGGGAAGGAAGAATAGGGGAGGGGCTGGGGGCCGAGAGAGAGGGACGGGTGAGGCGCTGGCGACCGGTGGGGGTGTGCTGGGAGCGGCCACCTTGTGTTTCTGCAGGGCGCCTGCGATCTGGTGGAGATCCCGGCCCAGGGCCGCATTCCCCACCCGCTGTCTGCACTCTTTCAGCCAGGCTTCCTCCTCCTCACAGTGGCGCAGGAACTCTGCCCGCTGCAGGGTCTGCTCCAGCAGGGATCGCCTGAGGGACAGTAGGGGCCACCGAAGAACATGGGGAGTGGTGGGGAATGGGCAGTGTGTTCCCCTCCAGGGTCAGGCACTCCCCTTAGGCAGGAGTTTTCCTTTCCCTGGATGACTTAACAGGTGAGACAGAGGCCTTGGAGTAGGGTCAGTGTGGAGAAATCCGCCAGGGCCCCAGTACTTTAACCTAGGCAGGAGATAATACGGGTTATAGAAAAGCTCTGGAAAAGGTGGAAGAGTTGGGGCGGGATCTTACCGGGCCTTGACAAGAGCCACCAGGCTCTGGTGGAGCTGGGCCAGTGTCCTGGCCTTGGCTTGCAGCACCTCCACACTAGTGCCCAGGGAGGAGTCCAGCTCTGCTGCCTCCTGGGCAAGATGGCCCACGTGGGCTCCCTGGGCCGAGACTTGGGCCTCCAGCAGGTCATGCCTCTGCAGCAGCTCTACCACCTCTGCCAGCTGCTGCCCACAGGTGGTGGACCTGGCCAGCTCCTGGTCAGAGTTGAGTGGTCACTATAGTATCCCCCAGAGTGCTGGGTCCCTCTGAGCACCAGCTCGGGGAAGTCCTCCACCCTGCTGTGTTTCCCAAGGGCCTGCTGGTCCAGTGCCCACCTGCAGCTCCTCCAGCTGTTTGAAGGCAGCCTCCACCTCCTGGAACAGGCTCAGCACAGCCTTCATATCTGCCACCTGCTTCCTCTGTCCCTGTAGACGCTGGAGGAGCCTCTGCCAGCGCAGGGTAATTTCCTCCTGCCTGGAGGACATGAGAATAAGGGAGATCTCCTCTGGGTTGGGGCAGGGAAGCTGCTTCAGGATTCCTGGTCTGTGGTGGGGGTTGGCTTCCTGGTGGAGTCTGACCTCTGGCTGGGGCAGGGTCTGTGGACTCTGAGAACATCCTGGTTGGGGGCCATAGGGGCAGGGTGTCCTACCTTTGGACACAGGCAGAGGAGGCAAAAGGAGGGCCTGGAAGGATTCGGCCTTTGGGGCACCCGACGTTGCATGCAGTCCCCATCTCAGTTGATTAAAAACTCCATCCTTCCAGGTGCTCAGACTAAAATCTTCCCAGTGAATCCCCTCTAGCCACTCTACCTTAGCACCTCATATCCCCCCCTCCTCCTTTATTACTATTATTGAGACGGAGTCTCACTCTGTTGCCAGGCTGGGGTGCAGTGGTGGCACCATCTTGGCTCACTTAGCCTCTGCCTCCTGGGTTCAAGCGATTCTCCTGCCTCAGCCTCCCAAGTAGCTGGTGCTACAGGCGTGTGCCACCATGCCTGGCTAATTTTTGTATTTTTTAGTAGAAACGGGGTTTTGCCATGTTGGCCAGGCTGGTCTTGAACTTCTGATCTCAGGTGATCCGCCTGCCTCGGCCTCCTAGCATACTGGCATTACAGGTGTGAGCCACTGTGCCCAGCCTCTCCTTTATTATTTTTTAAGATTACCACATGCTATGCCTTTTTCTTATTTGTCCGGTTTTCTTAGTAGTGTGTAAGTTCATGAGGGAAGGAATTTCTGTTTGTCCTCTTCTCTGCTAAATCTCTAGCACCTAGCACAGTGTGTGAGACATAGTAGACACTCAAATTCTTACTTAGTGAATGAATCAGAGGCTACCTAGAGAGTGCTTTACCAATAAGGATGAATTACTGATGGTAGACTTACAAGCATCGCTGGGAGACAGGCCTTTGTAGGGGGAGCCCTGAACCCATAAATCACCCCTCTCCTCTGTGGCAAAAAAAAAAAATGGGCACGTGACCTGGAAGGATGGTGGTATGGTGGGAGAGCCTCAGCCGGTTATGAGAGTTTGTGTGGTCGGGGCTCACCTGCGGGCCACATCTGCCCAGCTGTGGTACTGCTCCTGCTGGAGGACGTCTGCGATCTCAGCCAGGGCCTGGAAGCGCCCCTCCTGGGGCAGGATGCCAGCCTCCAGCATGCCCAGCCTCTGGACAGCTGCCTCCACTGCAGCCAGGCTGGCTGGCGGGGCTCCAGCCTGGTCCAGCACCTGCTCTGCATCCTTAAGGAAACTCTCCCGGAGGGCCGCTTTGTGCTGGAAGCGCCGGGCCAGGGTTTCTAGCCTCTCCAGCTGCAGTAGCCTGTGCTGTAGGGCCTGGCTCCGTGCAGCCTCTGCCCACTCCAGCCCTGCCCACCACTGAGACAGCTCTACAAGGTCCAGGCCCTCATGAGGCAGGAAGGGCCTACGGTTCTGGGCTTCGAGTGCTGTCTGTAGCTGGAAGAACAGCGCCTCTGCGGCCCCTCGCTGCTGCAGCCGAGGTGGCTTCTCCTGGGTGCGGAAGGCAGCGAATGCTGCCAGTAGCTGTCGCATGGCGGGCAGCGAGTTTGGGAAATCCCGCGCCTCCAGCTGCGCCTGTTTCTCTGCAATCCAGCGTAGCAGGTCGGCGACCAGCTGCTCGTACTGGGTCTGCAGTATCTCTGTCTCCTGGAGCTGAAGCAGGATCTGGTGGAGGGCATGGGAAGGGGTCTGGGTGCTTCTTGGGGCAGGTCCTGAAATGGGCACTGAGTGCCAGCCCGAGTTCCCCAGGTGGACTGTAGCTACTTCTCTGAGCCAAAGAAGCTTTGAAGTGCTGGTCCCCCACCCCAGAGACCTGGGTTTGCTTGCGTTGCAGTCAGACCCAGGATCTTGGGGCCCCTTTCCACGACTGTGGGTGAGGCTATCTTGCCTTCCTGCTGTTTTACCCATTTGGCCTCACTAGTGGGGGTGGAGGCCCTTCAGGTTGCTGTTCTTTTTCCAGGCCTCCTTTCCCTTCCCTGAGCCCCCACCCTATAAAGCAGCACAGATCCCTTGGCCTGCATCATCCCCACCCATACCCCAACTGAGATACCCACCCTGAGAAGAGCACTTCCAGGCCTCAGCCTCCGCCATCGTGTCCACAGAGTAAGAAAGCCCCCCAAAAACATGAACTCTGTGTAGCCCCTGCCAGCAGAGTCTCTTCTGTGCCTGTCCTTGCAGAATCCTGGCTCTCTAAGCCTTTTAATCCCATTAGGAGCTTAAAAGCCTGAGAGTCGGGGAGAATGGGGAGGCCCAGGAGGGGCCATTCCTCCCCTGGCTTCTCTTGTAAGCCAGGCACTGTGCTGGGAACATTACTAGTGCTCCCTGGAGCACTCACATGGCCTTCTGTTATTCAGGCATCATCATCTCCATGTGACAGAGGGTGCACAGTGAAGTTGGGTGACTTGGCCAAGGCCACACAGCTAGTAGGTGACAGGGCAGGCTTCACACTTAGGCCTGTCTGCCTCTGGAGCCCTTGCTCACCCACCCCTCCTTTCTCCCCCACCTTAGCGAGTCTCCTCTGGACAGTCTGCCCCTGATGCAGGCGAGAGCCGTAGTGGTAGTAGAGGGAGACGTATGTCATGATGGAGCGCTCATCTGGCTGCGCAGCCGCCACATCCTCGGGGTCCAGCAGCTGAGCGATGCCTAGCTCCTGCTCAGCCACCAGGAAGGCAAAGGCGAGGTTTTGCAGTGGGCGGTCTGGACGCAGGGAACCGTAGTCCAAAAGGTCTGGCCTGGACAGAGAACGGGAAGGGCGCCTCACCAGCAGGAACTGAGTGCTTTCCTTCAGGTAGATTCTTAAACGCACTCATGCTGCTGTGGCCATTCACACTGTCTTGTGAATTTGTTTTTCCCACAGTTAACTGAGGCCCTGCGCAAGGAATGGGACTCTGATAGAGAAAGAGGAGGGTTCACTGGGCACAGGGACCAGGCTGGGGGAGGGGGCTGGGGGACCCTCCAAAGGGTGGGTGTTGCCAGAGTGAAGAGCATGAATAGAATTGAGGGGCACAGAAAGTGGAGAAGGCTGGGGTCAAAGGCAAACTTGGCCAAACTCATGGCATTGTCTAGGGAAGGGAAAGGGGCTGATGGAGCAGGGACTCAGACATCGGCCCTCTCTCCATCTGTGTCCACTTTCCTTCCTCCTTCAAGCTCAAAGATGTGGGAGAACGGGCAGACTGAGGACCAACCCGGGAGCCATGGGCTCCGTGGGCAGAGGCCTCCTGACGAGGGTGGGGTCACACCTGTGGGCATGGATGAGGGCATTGAAGCCCAGCCCATCGCTCCAGCTTCGGGAGAAATCAGTAATGTTCACGTTGGTGTAGCTGGCTGTCTTCCGCTGGCACCAGACTAGCAGGGCTTCCTTGGTAGACAGCAGGGCTGCACTGGCCCCAAACTCCTCCTGGTGGGACAGGGCAGCGGGGTGATCGTGCAGGGACGGGGTGGGGTGGCAGAGAGACTGCAGGCTGTGGGAGAGGCAGGCTGGCCACAGCGGACCCTGCTCCTCCCCGGCCCGGGGCTGGTGTGACTCCCCTCTCTTCAGAGCATCTGACTTTACCCAATTTCATCCACAGTGGGCAGGGATTGGGGGTGAGAGCGACTGGCCTTCCAAAGAAGCAGAGCAAAGGAAAGCTGTCACTGCATAGCCTCTGGCTTTGTGTCACCACAGGTGACCACACAGCAACGCCTCCCGTTTCTGAGCCTTTCTGACAGGCCAGGCTCTGTGCTAACTGACCTTGGGCTCGTGGGATCGAGGCTGGGCTTCATGAGACTGGGTCCTGTCACTGCAGGCTTTCTGTGAGCCAGGCCCTAGGCCCAGGCGCTATGGCTCTCAGCCCTCCCCACCCTGTGAAGTCAGCACTGCAGCAAACCAGGTACAGCAAGGGAGGTTTGGAGACTGCCCAGGGCCCCCCAGATGGCAAGGGGAGGGGCTAGCACCCAGGAGCATCTGACAGCACCCACCTGCCAATCATGCTCAGGGCCTCACAGGGTGCCACAGGCTGCTCTTGGCCACTCCCCTTCCCACCATATTTCCCCCATGCTGCCACTCTCGGCTTCCACCTGCCTCTCCCCATCTCTCTCCCTCCCACTTCCCCTTCTCGGCCTCCTCTCCCTCATCTTCTTTCCCCCAGTGCCCGTCCTTCCCTCAGTGTTACTGTCCCTGAATCTGTTCCCTCCCTCACCCCCTCACACCCCCAAGCCCCCATCTCTTTTTCCTCCCCCTCCCCTGATTCTCTCCTGTGCACTCCCCTTCTTCACCACTTCCTGGGTTTTTTGTTTTTGTTTGGTTTTGAGATGGAGGATTGCAGTGTCACCCAGGCTGGAGTGCAGTGGCACGATCTCGGTTCACTGCAACCTCTGCCTCCCAGGTTCAAGCAATTCTCCTGCCTCAGCCTCCCAAGAAACTGGGATTACAGGCATGTGCCGTTCCCCGGCTAATTTTTTGTATTTTAGTAGAGATGGGGTTTCACCGTGTTGGCCAAGCTGTTCTCAAAGTACTGACCTCGAGTGATCCACCTGTCTTGGCCTCGCAAAGTGCTGGGATGAAAGGCGTGCACCCCCAGGCCTGACCTCTTCCTGTTATAAACTCAAAACATCAAGGCCCAGCAGGCTGCACTTCCCCTGGCCTCTAAGCCCCAGAGCTTGGGTAGGAATGATGTGTGGGCACCAGGCAGAGACGAGGGGGCCCTGGAGCTGGGCTCTGCCCCAGCTAGCTCAGGCCCCAGTACCCTGCATGGTGGGGCCAGGCTGCAGATGGAACTGGGAAAGAAGAGGGGACGGCTTGTGAGGGAGCAGGGCCTCCCTGAGCCCAAACATGTCTGAGTCAGCAGGAACAGGGCCGGAGGGGGCTGCAGACAGGCAGGAGGCGGTGCTGGTCAGGGGAGAATGTGCCCTGCTGCTCCCAAAAGCCTGGGCTGCAGGGTGACCCAGAACTGGCCCAGGGGCCTGGGGAGGTGAGTATAGCTTCCTGAAAGGGCTGAGGTCAGTTAGAAATTCATCCACCCCTTCAGCCTTCAAATAGACGCGCAGCCCTGGGAATGCAGACACACAAGACCCCTGCTCTCCTGGGACTCAGGCCCGTGTTTTGAGGCTGTCCTGGACTTGTGCCAGATCTGTGGCTTCTTTTCATGGGAGTTTCATTCTCCAGGTTGGCTTTCCTTACCTACTAGAATTGAGTTTTAGGTAGTGTTTTGGAAATCATGAAACTATGAAAAAGAGTAAGTATAAGGGCTTATTTTTGAGACCGGGTCTCACTCTGTAACCCACGCTGGAGTGCAGTGGTGCGATCACAGCTCACCACACCCTGGGCTCAGGATAGCCTCCCACCTCAGCATCCCGAGAGCTGGGACTACCGTGTCCCACAAAGACTGTATAATCTTTCTGACCCAGTGTTGGGGGGAAGAGGCAGAATGGAGGAAGCTGGGGACCCTGAAGGGAATACTGTGTGCTCTGCAGGGTGCCAGGGTCTTTGTGAACCCCCAGAGCTGGGCATCCCTCCATACCTTTCATTTACCCCAGCAGTACATTGTGGTGTGATGGAAGTTGCAGAGCCTCAGTGCCAAGTTGGGGAGCAGCACACAGGGGTGAAAGTGGGTGCCGGACAGTGACCCCGAACCCTCCCTAGTGAATCATTTGCCCAGGCCCAGTTTGAAGCCCGGGGCTCTGGCCCTCACTTTAGCATACTTCAATGTTACAGTATCTCCGGCATCCTGGGTTCTTTGCTCATGGTTAAAGAGTAAATATTGACTTTGTGGTTTCCAAGATCTCCTATGGGGATCGTAAAAGTTTCGTGCAACGACTCGGTCCCCAGGGGTCTGAGGTGAGGCCAGGGCTGGGCTGGGTCACTGGGTGCTGGGGGGTGGGGACTGAGTCATACCCTGTCCAAGGAGATGTGGGAGATCTGGAAACGCAGAATGATGACCCAGATGAGTCCCAGGATGTGTGTCTGATCTCCATCCACGATGTTCTCTGGCCCGATGAGTGGTATTGGCACCTGTAGGCACATTGGCTGGGCTAAGCCATGAAGCCTGTGTCCAGAGAGGACTCAGTCAGCAACGTCTGGGGGCTGGCTGTGGGATGGGGGGGCGGTCCTGGAATCTGTCTTGCCCCAGCCAGGAGGTCCCCCAGGGAGAAGCAGGCAGGGGATAAGTCCAGGAAAGCAAAGGCTTCCTGCCTGCTTGGAGCCATGACCCCAAGCCTACCTGGACGAAGCCTCAACCTGGTGAAGTGGGCTGGGCCCCTGGAACAGAAGGACTCCCTGTGTGTGGGCTATAGGTAGACCCCAGCCAAGGTCAGTGGTTTAGCTACAGGGTCTGGGAATGAGGGGTCCTAACAGTCAATGTGTGAGTGCAACAGACAATAGCAACTGTCTGCCTCCATCTCCCAGGGTGACCTGGCCTTCAGGGGGTGGCTGGGTCCCTGGGTTCACATTCATATCTCACCCCCCTTCATCTGTTCCAGCTCCAACAGGGCCAGCTATAAATCCAGATTCCCAAGCTCCACCCAGTCAGACCCACTTGGACCAGAGTCCAGGATTTGCACTTGAACACCACCTCAGTGGCTTGTAAGTGTACTAAAGTTGAGACTCCTCTGCCCTGCATCCTGCCGCTTGGACAGGGAGGGTGGGTGAGTCAAGGGGAGAAGCCCCTCAGGGTCTGGGCCCCAGCCCCCTCTGGCTCCATCTTCCACCCTGCGGAATCACACAGCTCCAAGGCCCATCGGATTCTTGTAGTTCCATGAGATTGTAAGCACAGGACTTCAGGCCTTTGCACGGTCATCCCTGCTGTCTGAAAGGATTCCCAGATATCTGCATGGCTATTCACCCCTCTGCCTTTAAGCCTTCACTCAGATGTTGCCTAGCCTGACTACTGTATTTAACATAGACACTTAAGGACTATTTCTCCCACCCAAATACACACTCTCCATTCCCTTGGCCTGCTCAAGTGAGGATCTTGGCTTTGTTTTCTGATGAGTCCTAGGAGAGTGGCACACAGCAGGGACTCAATCAGCAAGTACTAAATGGAGAAAGAAAAGACCTGGAGTGCAGCTGGCTTCAGCTGGCCACTGCTAGCCCTGTGGGAGGGGCTGCCTCTCTTGGTGTTCCCCTTGGTAAGCTTTGGTATATCCTGCTAGTTCTCTAAAGGATCCTGCTCTTTGGTGCTCCTGGGGTGGATTCCACCTGGCAAGTCAATCACATTGGCTTAGAGTTGGAGCCTCTGGTGAGTGGGCTGTTTGTCTGCTCCTCCCAGCTCCTAAGAGCCCATCATCCTGACTTCCTGCTTAGCGATGTCAGGCTGGTGGCTTAGAAGTCACCATGACGGGGTATTAACACCATAGGATCAGCGAATACTGCACACTGGAGCGTCTACGTCCCCCAGAGAATCATTTGTTAACCATTTACCAGCAGACGGCAGATCTGGGTTCAATGAATCTGTCTCCCATTGAAGCCAGGTGCCTTGAGGGCAAGGTCTGCGCTTTGCCGATTGTAGCCCCGAGCCTGCATAGAATACCCAGGGCACGGTAGTCTCCATAGCGAACGCATCCCTCATTCTGCCATATATTCCCTGTGCCTTTGGGGCGGCTCCCTTGTCCTTCTAGACCACAGTTGCCTCCTATGTGTATGGAGACAAGGATATCTCCCTCACAGGTATTAGTGACATGCTATATATTAAAGCTTGGGGAGAGCTACACGCCTCTGACAAAGGCTGTGGGGCTCACATGGCTCCCAGGTTCCTGGCGGGGGAGATGACTGGCTCACAGGATCATTGTCCCTGGAGCAACGAGGGCCCGGGATTCTGCAGCTGGCAGTGTTCTGCTCTTGCACCTGCTCAGGACCACGGTGGCTCCCCTTCCCTTTGTGGGGTTTCTTCCCTCCCTGGCTTTCCTCCCGCACGCCAGTACCCCAGGAGGCTGGATGTAAGCTCCACTTCAGGACATAGTGATGGGCACGGACAGTCAGGCTCTGTCCAGCCAGGCCCAACTCAGTGACTTCAGAGCCTCCAGGGACAGCCACCTCCAGGAGTCCTTGGTTTTCCCAGTTCCCGGTTCCCAACCTAAATGATCTCTTTGCCTCACCCCACCCCTGCACAGGCCCCTCACCCTGGCCAGGAGGGTCCCTCGGTCCCTGGAGCTCCGGCCTCCTTTTAGCAACTATCTCCTTGGCCCGTCCCTTTCTTTCAGGTAACTCTGGCTGCCCCCTTTTGCCGAGGCCTCCTCCCTGGTTCTCCAAGACAGGCCCTACTCCTCTCCCCACTGCCGCCTTAGTGTCCGGGTCTCCTTCGTTTCCCACTGGATGCCAGCCACCCATGGCCCCACATCTGGGCTCTGCTGGCCAGTTAGCCATCAATCTTGCCTGGCAAGTAATTTGGGGCCTGTTTTCTCATCTGTGACATGAGAAGCTTAAGAGAACACTGAGATTCTTTCAGCCTAGAACCCTGCACGTCTCCCTCATGACGGACAATGCCGTTTTCCATCCCAGTAGGGACATGGATTGCTCCTGCCTCGGCCAGCTGGGTGCTCTCAAAGTCAGGGGTGCTGTGTGAGGAGAGCGTGGCTTCTGCTCCTCTGTGTCCCGGCCGCTCCTCCGGTACTCAGGCCCCAGCTCCTCTGCTCTGCCCTGTGGCCTGGCTCAGGAAAGGTGACCCAGTAGTCCAGCCTGTCCCAGCTGCCTGCCCCGGCACCATCCCAAACCCCTTTCCCTGGGGCCCACCTTGGCCCTGAGGAAGGCCAGAGCTCGGCTGCTGTTCTCCAGGAAGTGCACGCGCATGCGGCCCCGGCTGGGGGGTGGCAGGGCCTCCCCGGAGATGAGCTCCAGCAGCCGCAGCAGGTGGGTTCCGTCGGCCAGCTCTGTGTACAGGTTCCGGATCTTGATGCCCACCTGGGGAGGGGATGGGGGAAGGTATGGGGTCAGCCCAGCCTTACCTGTCCTCCCATCCTGGGATCCGAGAGGTGTGACTCAGAGCAGCTGCCTTGGAAGAAGGAGCTCTGGCCTCAGCTCAGCCTCAGGCAGATGACCCCACAGCTCACCCGCAAGGCGCACTGGCCAGAGCTGGGGGCATGGCATGGGTGGGCTGGTGGGGCACAGCTGGCTACACTCGCCTGGCCGCACTGGAAGACGTTGTTGATCCACTTGGTGAAAGTCTTCTCCTGCATCTGCATGTGCCGGGCCTGCAGCTTGCGAACGTGGCCCATCTCGTACTGAGAGTCCACGGTGGCAGCTGGACTGGGTGGGGCCTGGAGCTCTGTGCTGGGCCTCCTGCTGCGGCGCCCTGCAGCCCCGAGGAGCTCCCGGGGACTGTGGGGCTGACCAGCCATCAGGCCTGCAGGCCTTTGGGGACGAGGAGCTGATGGATGCCTCCCTAAAGCCGGAGGGCATGCAGGTTAGGGGATGTGTGAATGGAGATGGCCCCTCTGCCAGGGGCCTGGGGTCCTGCCTTGCCAGACTGTCCTCACATTTCATGGGGGTTGCAGCTTGGAGTCCAGCTAGGTAAGGTCCAGTGCTCCTGATTGAATGGCCCAGGTTCCCTTTGCCCCACCCCACCCCACCTTCCAGATTCTTCTTCTCGGAGGCCCTGCTGCCAGGTCCCTCCTCCACAGTGACTGGGGCAGGTGGAAGGAAGACAGCGAACTGCTTACCTTGGTGATGCCTGGGTCCTGTGGAGGTGGCCCTGCTGGACAGATGGAGAGGGCAGATAGCAGGGGCTGTGCATGGAGGGAAAGGGACATCAGGAGAGGCCGAGGCTGGAGCGGGGCCGGCCACAGCCCTCCCCTCCAGCCAGTGTGTGCTGGGGTGACTGCACACAGGCGGCATTGTCCTCCCACCTGCCACAGGGCGTGGCCCAGACTGGGAGGGGGTGGCTCGAGAATGCTCCAGGGCCATTGCTGGAGGAGCTCTTCCTTATACCCTCCCTTCCCCACAAGCAATGTCCCCAGCTCCAGGTGGGGGTCCTGGCTCCCAGTACAGAGGCCAATGGGGGGGGGGCCCTGTTACCCTGGGTTGGAGCTCCGTGGGCGCGCTGCAGTCTGTGTAGGAGGCATCAAAGGGCAGAGCCTCTGCGGGAAGCCTGTGGTCGCATTTCCCAATCAAACTGCCCTCTGCACACCTGCGGGATCTCTCTGTGAGCACCAGGGTGAGGGGATGAGGGAACATCCTGGGCCATGGTCCCTTCATTCACCCCCAGGGAACAGCCCATAGACTGAGGGCCTCACGGTCCCTGGGCTTGGCTTTCCAGGCCCTGCCAGAGGTGCAGCCAGTCTAGTCCGGGGCTGAAGTGTAGGCTTCCCATAGGAAGGGGTGGCCTAGAACTTCAAGAGCTGTGGAGTCTCCTCGAAAATTAGAAACACGGTGTTAACCCAGGGCTTGGAGGCAGGGGTGCAGAGGGAGCTGGTGGGCGCCTATCCCTTCCTCCCTGACCAGCCCTGGACTGCATGCCGTGGCTGGTTCTAGAGTGAAGGCAGGTTCTAATTCTGGGGGTCTCACCCACCTCCCTCTAAACTCTGGGTAGCAATGCAGGCTGGGGTGCATGTTTGTGGGTGTGTCTCCCAGCAGCCCTGGAGCCTCTGAAGCGACAGCCCGCTTCTCAGGGAGGCACCCCCGGCAGCCACAGCCCACAGCAGGACAGCAGCTCAGCTCCCCCTTGAGAGCTGGGCCAGGAATGAGTCACACCTGAACTGCCTGGGCACACTGCAGGCAGTCGGCGGTGACGTGGAGGGGTGCCGTGGTCTTGGGTGGAGTGTGGCTCCCTGCGTCTGAGAGACGCTTTGTCTCCTGCTGTCCTCTCCTGCCAGGCCCCTCCTGCACTGACTGGCTTCCAGACACCCTGCGCTCCTTCCTTGCTCACAGCAGCGGCTGTGGCGATCCTCCTGTGCGCCTCTCCTTCTGCCCACCCTGCCCCTGCGGGTCCTCGTCACTGACCCCCTAGCTCGGCAGCCTAGGCACCACCACCCCGCACCTTTCCACAGCACAGCTCTGCTCACGCCTGCGAAGCCTGCCACCGCCTGGGAAGGAAAAGCCAGACTTGCCGGACTCGCCTCAGCTGGGCCTTTGAAGCCCGCCAGGTTACCTAACCAGGCCCACCTGCCCCTCACTCGGGGCGCTCCCCACGGGCCACTCTCCATTCCCTGAGCAGCACCTGAGCTCTCCTGCCCCCGAGGCTGGGCTTCAGCTGTTTTCTCAGCTTAGAATGTCCCTTCCCACTCTCCATCCACATTCACGTATCCTGCCTGCCCCAGTTAAAATCCTGTTTCTTGTAGGAAGTGCCTCGTCCCACCCACTTACCCCCGGGAGACCGAGCTTACTCCTCCTCCTATTAAGACCCTCAGCCCATGGAGTCGCGTGTGAGGTTGTGCACCCTGGAGGACAGACTGAACTGCAGGATGCTCTGCACATAGACCTCAAAATGACAGTGTGACAGACACTGTCATTTTGAACTTGTTGGAGGGGGCTGCGGACTGCTTTTCTTCCTTTCTAGCTCAATGGCAGCTAAAGCCACTGCACACCATGCAAGGACCGGCTTTTCTCTGGCCAGGACTGATTGCAGCCCCTGGTGACATGAGAACCCTGTTGGTTAGAACAAAGTTTGGATTATTTATGTTGCAAGTAACCAAAATCTCAAGTTAAACTGGTTTAAACTATTTATTTTTAGTCGATTCTTTTTTAGAGACACATTTATTTATTTATTTTTAGCTAATTCTTTTTTAGAGACAAGGCATTCTTAGGTTGCCCAGGCTGGTCTTGAACTCCAGGCCTCAGCAATCTTTCCACTTCTGCCTCCTGAGTTGCTGGGATTACAGGTGTTAGCCACCATGCCTGGTCTAAACAGTATAAAGGTGGCCCACATGGTGGAAAAAAAAAATCAAAAACTAGTAGGAATATGTCTTCAGGTGAGGTTTGATTCAGCAGCTCAAATGTTGTCACCACAGGCCTGGATTCCTTTGGCCTTTCTCAAGGTCTCTTTCATTTTCATGCTGCACAGGGTGGCTTCTGCCAGGCTGACCTCCCTCCCCTGACCCCAGCAGCTCTGGGCACCCATCTCAATGCCATTTATATTGTTGCATCAGTAAGCTCACTTCTATATACTGCAAAGTTCAGATAAGAGAGAACATCTCTCCCAAGAGTTTTAACAGAAGTCTGGGGGCCCTGGCTCTCACAGGCTTCAACAGGGCCACATGTCCATTGCTGAACCAATATTTGTGACCAGAGGGACGTGGTCTAGCTCATCCAAATCTCACTTAAGGTGAGGGTGGGAGGAGGAGGCTCTGCCAGGAGACTGTAGGTCTGGACACCAAAAAGGGAGATGGGTTGGTGGGAAAAGCCAGATGCCTACTATAGTTGGGTGGGGGGAGCGCACCAGTGAAGTGTGGCAAGAGACGGGAGGGGTGCTGTCCAGGCAGGGGCTCCTCCCTAACACCGCCGGGGAAAGGGCTCCTGTGAAACGCCCACTTCCACGAGTCCCTTGTGTCCTGGCTTCCACCCACTCTGAGATGAGGTTTTCACCTGCCGACCTGGTCTCTGCTGCCTACCCTCCGCTGGGCCCACCTGATGGGGCTGCTTTCCTTCAGAAATAGCTACATTTGGGTTTCTCTCCACAGTAAGAATTTGGGGTCACAGGCACAGCCTCTTCCTAACTCTTCTCCCCAGTTCAAACTGGACCCAAGGATCCACACTCTGCTCCGAGGCTGGCACACAGCCCTGGAAATGGAGCCAGTGGAGTGGGAGAGGGCAGCTCCATGTTTACTGATCAGCAGACTGTCTTTTTGTTTGAAACTTCTAAATAGGATTAGAAAAAGAAACAAAATAGAAGCATTATGTATTAGCTGCATTGGTTAACCAACACTGGAACCGATACACTCTTGTATTAGGCCCGAATTTACCTGGGTAAACACAGTGGTTATCCATCCCAAGCATGCTCGCCTGCTACACCATGGAGGAAGTAAACAGTGAAACACTTTCCTCATCTTGAAGGCAATTTGTCTCGGGCATCCTCCAGGCGTAATGAAGGAGGGTGCGCTGTGACTCCCGCACGTGAACCACAGCCCTATAGCCCCACACCCAGAGATGCTCTTGCTGCGTCCCAACAAGTGTTCAAGAGAGAACTGGGTCCAGCCCTGGAGAAACCAAAGCCAAAAACCAACTAAACGGCCCACCCCCAGAAGAGCGACCCTGCCTCCAGGCCATCTGAGTTTGGTGAGTTTGGAAAAGAGATGACAGATGCTGCTGGGCTGGAGCAGGACGTGGAAGCAGGTTGGCGAGCTGTTGTGCGCCGCCCCTCCCTGGAGCTGGGGAAGAGTCCCAAGTCTTAGTGCAATGCTTCTTTACCGATGGGTCTGGAAGACCTCACTGGCAGGCTGACAACTTGGAAGCAGACTGTGGAAGCAACAGGCTGGACCTTTTCTTTCCCTTTAAACTCAAGACTGGAAGGTTTGTGTTATGTGATACCATGTGCTGTGTAGAAAACAGGGCCTCGGCTTTTTAGATGCTAGAGTTCTAGAGTTTGGGTATTTCCACCCTCCCTCCTATACATACTCTGGGGAAGAGGTTCTTTGAAAATTGGGGTGGTACTAGAAGGGCAATAGTACAGTGAGCAGGCCCCAGGGCAGCCCTTTCTGTGTGGGAGGGAGACAGCTGGTGGTGTGGACACTCATGGAACTTTGTGCTGGTCCTGGGAAGATACAAATCCTCACTTGGTCACCATCCCTAATATTTTCTAGTGTTTTCTTTTCCAGTCAACTTTTCATGATGAATGACTTCATGTAAGAGGATATTAAGAAAAGTGGGCACATGGGCTGAGCGCAGTGGCTCACGCCTGTAATCCCAGCAGTTTGGGAGGCTGAGGTGGGCAGATCATGAGGTCAGGAGTTCAAGACCTGAGATGGTGAAACCCCATCTCTACTAAAAATACAAAAAATTAGCCAAGCGTGGTGGTGTGCACCTGTAGTCCCAGCTACTCAGGAGGCTGAGACAGGAGAACCTGGGAGGTGGAGGTTGCAGTGAGTGGAGATTGTGCCACATTGCGCTCAAGCCTGGGTGACAGAGCAAGACTGTCTCAAAAAAAAGAAAAAAGAAAAGTGGGCACATGATTTGATTCCCTTTTTTTTTTTTTTTCCCCTCTCCAAGAATATTACCAGGTGCCGGCAGGGAAAGGACTCCACTGCCTGGCATTTCTCCCTCCTGAGGGCGTCTCTCCCTCCTGAGAGTGATCACAGTGCCTGCAAGGTTGCCCTCCATGGAGAAATCAGAAACACCAACCTACTGCCCTCCAAAGAAGCTTTCTGTGTCCAGACAAAACTTACATATGCACATATTGTTTTAAAATGACATACTCATATGACATACATGTATATAAATTCATGTTTATATATGAGAATTGAGCAGAGTTAAAGAACAAGATAATTCTGGATGAAAAAGTCAGCTTGCCTGGGCATCTCTAAGCCTTTAGCCAGATGAATTCCCTGTTCTCTTCCTCATTTTACCCTTTGGTGACCTCCACTGTGCTTGCAGACTTTAAATGGTCCTCATGCATTCACAGAACCGTGTGTTCAGATAACAGCACTGGGATTATAATGGTTCTTTTCTATGCTTCTAATGAATTTAAGCTGAAAACCACACGATGCATTTTTTTCTCTTAAAACTAAATTATGTAGAAAGTAAGCTAGAAAGTGTGGGGGTGGGCATCTGGATATAAATGCTTCTACCAAACAAAGATTTTCTCTTCAATCTGTGCCTTTGACCCTGTCACCAAAGGCAGGTGACAGAAAAAAAAATGACATGGCTTTTGGAAGGCTCAGTGAGACTGTTGATTTCATTCACTTCTGGGGCCAATAGGGCCCCAATACCATGTGGCCATTGCTATTTTGTGTCTCTTACCGCATAAATAATGGTGGATGGCACCTACCTCCCCAAGCTGGTCCCCACAGAGGGGGACTCACCTCCACTGATGCAGGTGTCTGAGCAGTGGTCAAGAGGTTTACTTAGGGGATTTGGGGAAAGCGTGCTCTGGAGCCAACCTACAGGTAAGTGCCCGAATCCTGCCTCATGATGAGCATTCATGATACGAACCACAGAGCCATCAAAGAAAAGGTTTTATGTGAAAGATTCCATTTTGTTTTTGTATAAAGACTTTTATCCTGTAAGGAGAAAAAACCCTGGATATAATAAATGCCTGTTTTCTACAAAAACAATGTCTAACTCTGGGTGGACTGATCTCTTCTCAATAGCCCAGGGCAGGGCTGGTCCTTCATCTGCCTGTGTCCACAGGGCCTAGGACACTGCACACACCAGGACAGGATTTGGCTGAATTTAAATCCTACTACCCACCAAGGGGACTTGGGGACATTTAATGGTTGAGGGCCACACCAGACGATCACTGCAGAGAACCACCTCTTTTCCTTACTGTAGTTTTAAGTATGATAATTGGGCTTTGCTATGACTTACTGGACAAACCAGTAAGAAAAGCTAATCTTCAGACTTCAACGTGTTTTGACATGCAAATGAGAAGTTTTGCCAGGGGTAAATAAAGGTTGTGAGTTCCAAATTCCTAGGCCAATGTGATTTTGCTGGGAAGACCCCTGGAGGGGAGGCTGGGAGGGCTGAACAGGTGGTCCTGGGACACTGGGCTGGATGCACGCTGGGGCCTGGCTGGCTGCTGTACTGGAGACTGCAGAAGGGATGGGGATCCACAGTGCATCCCCTTTCAAACCCAAGAGGCATCTGTCACCTTCCCTTTGGTAGACAGTCTGGAGACAGCAGAAACCTTCTGCTCTGTTGTTTTGCCACTCTAAATATAGCAGAAGACAAGAAAAAATAAATAAGATAATCTTTGCTGCCTCCCGGTGCCCCCTGAAGGACAGACAGCTGCTCTAGAGTTGTTCATGAGGACCCAGCTGCTCTGAACAAGCCGGGCTCACTTCCGGTGGCTCCAGGGACTCAGCAGGCTCATCTCCACGTGCATTTCTCCGGGCAGGTTGTTCTCAGGACTCCTTGGAAAATTTCTGTTTGTTCTCAACCCTTCAATCTCCTAATCCACCCCCACTACCCCCAATATTTTCACAGAAACTAAGGGAATTTTGGAGGTGAAATAACTCATCTAGTTTCCAGTGTCTGCCCTCCCCATTCTATAGATGGGAAAACTGAGGCACAGAGAGGGCAGAGCCTTGCCCAAGATCATTTGGTGAGTCAGTGGTGGAGCAGGCCTGAGGCCCAGGTCCCCCAGTTCCTGCCTGTTCTGCAGCCTACCCCTCAGTCGGCCTTGGGCAGGGACTTCCTGTGTGAAGGGGGCACGAGGTGGGGGGGCAGGCTGCTGGGCAGCTCGTAGCCATCGAGCTTGATCTTGATGAGGTGCTTGGCCAGCGCGAACTCCTCCTCATCCAGCATGCCGTCGCAGTCGCAGTCAGCCAGCTTCCAGATCTTCCCCAGGACGCTGTTGGGCAGCTTGGAGGTCACCATCTCCTTCTTGGCATTGACACCCGAGATCTTGCCATTGATGGGCGACAGAGTGTAGAAGAGCTCGTCGTAGATGGGCTTGTCTTTGGCCACGACCCACTCTTCCTCGTCGGCGCCCTCCTTGGCACCCTCCCCGTAGCCCTGGTTGAAGGGGCCCTCAGTGGTGCCGTCGAAGGCCCCGCCCTGCACCAGCTGCGTGGGCGTGCTCATCTCCTCCTGGCTGATGAGGTTCATGAGGGACGAGATCTTGTTGCTCAGCATGTTGTCCACCGCCTCGATCAGCTTGGGCTTCAGTGAGTGGAATTTGGTGAAGTCGTAGTTCTCGAGCTGTTCCTGCAGAGGGACAAACCACAGGATGGGTTACATTCTGTGCCTTCAGGAGGAAACAGGATGGGGCAGCTGGAGGGAGAGTAATTCTGCCCCAGGGTAGACATCCTAATGTGCACTACTCTGGGGTGCACTCTTCGGGGGGCTCCTCACATCCAAATGCACCAGATACAGGAGTGTTTTTTTGGAACAAGAAACAAGTGTTTTCCCTATGGCAGCCAATCTCCGCTGACGGCCGCACGCGCGACAGCAACCTCCTAGGACTCTGAGAAACCTTTCGCCTGCCTATTTTTTAATGCTCTAGAGTTAGCATTGTCTTCCTCAAGGGATTTTGCTACACACTTCAACCGATCTTCACAGCAATCCTGGGAGGAAAGAGGGGCAGGCATTTAGAACCCCAGCTTGCAGAGAGCTGCAAGGGGCTACCTGGCAGAGTGAAGGCAGAGCCTATCTCCTGACTAATGCTCTCTGTGCTGGAGCACAGGGCTGTGACAGAAGGACTATATCTAGGTAAAACAATTAATTAAATACCTTGCTTTTGGAGTACCTATAAAACGTAGTTTGGGGTAGCTTCTCAGCAGCTCTAACCTCTTATGAATGAGTTGAGGAGGCTACTCAATAGGAACCCTCTAGGAACAGCTCCACCAAGCACAGCCTGACCAGGAGCACCCACACTACCCCAGGAAGGTATCGAGGCAGGGCCATGGAGACCTTGCTCATACAAAACAATTATCATGAAGCCACTGTCATTTCAAAAGTATGGACAAATAAGCAAAAGCTGAAACTTGTAAAAGCAGGAAGCAGGGCTAGGGAGCACGAGTGGATAAACCTAGCCAGTAGGCCTGAGTATCGCTGGCCAGGTGAGCACAGGTCTTAGCTCCACCTGTTGAGTAAGGCAGCCTGTCAGCAGACAGCAGCAGAAGCACAAGGTCTGGAGGGGGCCTGGGAAATACTGCGACTGCCCAGCCAGGCTGAAGAAGACAACAGGATGCCACAGAGGCTCTGTGGATGGCACTGAAGAAACTGACCTTCCTACCTTGGTTACTCATCCATCCATCTATCCATCAATCCACCCATCCATCCATCCATCCACCCATCCATCCATCCATCCACCTACCTACCCACCCACCCACCCACCCACCCATCCATCTCCCATCCATCTACCCAACCATCTATCCATCCATCCATCTATCCATTCACCTATCCATCCATCCATCTATCCATCTACCCATCCATCCCCATCCATCTATCAATCCATCCATTTATCCATCCATCCACCCACCCATCCATCCATCCATCCATCCATCCGTTTATCCATCCATCCATCCATCCATCCATCCATCCATCTGTCGATCCATCCATGCAACCATCTATCTATCCATCCATCCATCCAAGCAACCCTCCATCCAACCATCCATCCATTCAACCAACCCTCCATCCATCCATCCAACCAACAATTCATCCATCCATCCACCCACGTGCCCAACTTTTATTTGTCATTTGCTGTGCATCAGGGGCTTGGGGACATAGAATAGATAGGAAAAGCCATGTTCTGGGGCTTGGGGATATAGAATAAATAGGAAAAGCCATCGTTCCTTCTTTAAATGAGCTTATGTTGTAATGGAGAAAGGATACTCCAATTGCTTGAAAAAGGATTTGATATAACACAGTGAAAAGGATAACATGAAATATATGAAGTCATTAGTCAGAAAAAAGCCAAGTCATTAAATGGGAGAGGAGCCAGGCATGGTTCACACCTGTAATCCTAGCACACTGGGAGGCCAAGATGGGAGGATTGCTTGAGCCCAGGAGTTCAAGACCAGCTTGGGCATGAGACCCAGTCTAATATATATATATATATGTTAGGGGGAGGAAGGGAATAATCACATCAGCTGGCTAAGGTTAAGGGAAATTACTACCTATATATGGAGGAGAGCTCAGTTGCCCAGGGTAGGCCATGGGGATCCTCACTGTCTAAGGAGATAAAACATAAAACACTTGTTTATTGTAAAAGACAAGCTTTCTGTCACCCTGAACTGTGAGAGTTCCCTAGAGCTTTACATGAGGGGCTTCAAAGGTCTGATGAAAAGTGTCTTCAACCACAGTTTTACCAAATAAATGCGGAAGGTATGGCAGGTTTTGTATGTGAAGTGTTTCTGTATGTACAGTTCTAGAGGGGCCAAAAGAGGCCATGCAGGGGTGCAGTTTTCTGGAGATGAGGCAGGGAGATTGGCGAGGAAAAGTCAGACCTTGCTGTTTTGGGCAGAAGCAATGTGACAGGCTGCTAGGAAAAAAAAAAAAAAA
>NW_016107385.1:4403832-4428697 GCF_001604975.1 Cebus imitator
ACACACACACACACACACACACACACACAGACACACATACACACACACACAATACCACACTGTTAACAAATAATGTGTCCTATGTTTATGTGGTATTAATTTTTACATAACCTTTTTCTTAATATCTCCAGAAGAGTGAACTGTAGACTAGAGCTGAGCCATTCTTTATTTGCCCTGTCCCCTGCAGCTGGACACACAGGGTATTTCCAATGGAGAATCAAAATCATGGTATCTAGGGTGGCAGGGCAGGAATTCTGGGCTGACATTTGGAAGGGGATTTCTGGGTGGTAGATGGTGGGGGGACAGAGCTGAGGAATGTCAGCTAAACCGGCAGACATCTCTCTAGGGAAGGGACTCCGACATTCTCCTCAGGTGGCAAACTCAGCAGCCATCAAATCGTGCAAACCCAGCATGTCGCTCCTGACATCAGCATCAAACAATGCAGCCTGCACTTCGGGCTCTTGCCTCCAACATCTTAGTCAGCCGCAGAGATTGAAAAGAGAAAGCCAGGCAAGTGGAGGAGCAGGCATCCCCCACAAAAATCCCAGCGCTACTGAGTCAACAAGTTTGGATTCCCTGGCTGCGTGAACACCTACCCCATTTCCTTAAGAATGAGCCTGCGTTTGGAGTGCACACAGAGCCCTGTGTCTGGCCCAGCAGACAAAGGAGGATGATGCCTGCCCAAACTTCCCACCAGCCTGCAGGGGCCGTGGATTCCGACTGCAGAGCTCTGGAAAACTGGCAGGGGGAATAGCTGCATATTTGCAGGGGTGGACAGGAAGCAGCAGTTATTCCTGCCCCAGGAAGAAGCCAGGAAATAAACCCTCCATTCTCATCCCTGTGGTTCCCCCACAGGCTTACTGGGGGTTGTGGGGGCACCAGTTAAGCCATCATCATCCCTGCCCCCTGCCAGGGTGGGTCAAAACAGTTTTATTGCGATGAATACACACTGGGGAACTTACTGATTTACCCATCAACAGTTGTAGCCATTGAGCTGGGACCCTGGAATTGCTCCCTTTCAAGAGGTGAAGGTCAGTTCCCAGCCCCATCTCCTGTGGGGCTGTCCCTTGCTCAGTTGCCAACATTCGCCAGAAGAGTTTTCAAATCCACCAGAGGGTCTGAGCAGATGGGGCTGACTCTGCTGCCCTCTGCTGCTGAAACGCTGCCAAGTCACGAGCTGAGGGGTCCAAATTCTCCTTCCAGTGGGAAGAGCAGAGTCAGCAGTAACAGTGGCCCTTCTGGTGCTCATCTCTTCCCGCAGCATTGACACTGTGCTGTCAGTCACGGTCCCTCCCCAGAGCGTGCCAGGCACGCAGAGGCAGCCTCACAGGTGGGTTGCAGGGTCTGTTCCAGCACAAGGAAGAGCCTTCAAAATACACGCTGCTCTCACTGCTAAGAGTCACTGTAGCCAGCTGGCTCCATGAGAGAACAGCAACCAACCTGATGCTGGTGTCAGTCAGCTCTCTGAGTGACCCTGATATGTGCAAAGACCACAATGTGGTTACCTCTAAGCATATGCCCCTGCCTCTGTCAAGGCCTGTGTTGTAGAGGATGTTAGACTTAACAGCCTCAGGGATGGGAAAGGCCCTAACCCACACACATGCCCCTCAAAGCTTCTGGTGACTGCAAGCTAGCCTGCAGTATCAGGTGACACTGAGCACTCCTGACGGGCTCCAGGCTGCCTTGTTCCCTGGGGATTCTCTGAAGGAATGGAGTGGTGTGACCAGGCCTCAGCTGACTTCCCAAGGAGGCCTCTTCCTGCAGCTTACAGGGGGTTGGCACTGGGAACCCCTGGTATGTAAGCCCTGTGGGAATTGGGGCTGGGTCAGGGCCTGAAAGCCCGCTGGGACACGGCCTCACACTAACTTACTAATTCACTCGACATGTGTTAACTGAGCATCCTCTACATCCTAGATACTGGGGACATGGCAGTGAACAGGGCATGGGGCCACTGACCTCACGGAGCCACAGACTTAGGAGGGAGAGAGATACTAAATATCAGACATCTGATAATTCAGTTACACAGAAGCACTTGAAACGTGTCCTGACAATGGGGTTGCTGTCAATTACTTTTACCCCCATTTGTTCATTTTTCCTTTGTTTTCTTGAGATAGGGTCTCCTCTGTCGCCCAGGCTGGAGTACACTGGTGTGATCATGGCTCACTGCAGCCTCGACCTCCTGGGTTTAAGCCATCCTCCCACACCACCCTCTTGAGTGGCTGGGACCACAGGCATGAGCTACCATATCTGGCTAATTTTAACATATTTTTATGGAGACAGGGTCCCACTATGTTGCCCAGGTTGTTCTCCAACCCCTGGGCTCAAGCAATCCTCCCATTTCAGCCTCCCAAAATGCTGGGATTATAGGCATGAGCCACCATGCCCAGCCCCATTTTTTCATTTTTCTTTGTTGATTTATTACAGGGGCCTAGAACAGTGACAGCAGCAGCAGGCAGACAAATGCTGAGGCAGATAGTGGCGGGTCTCCAGTGAAACCCCATCTTCAGGCCAAAGGCAGTTTAAAGCCTGAAGGCCAAGCTACAATTCAAATCCATGGACCAGATTGAGAACCTGTCTTCCCATTTGGCTGCTTTCCTTTGATTGATCCCCACCCATTACCTATTTTACATACACCTACCCTTCCCTAATTGTTTTTACACTGTCGTGCCCACCTTTGACTGGTGCCTTTGTTTTAACCTTTTTGGCATACTCACAAATCAATGAGCATGCATCCCTCTATCCAATGCCTATAAAAACCCCAGACGCAGCCACACTGGGGCGATGACCTGACTTCAGGAGGGATGACCCAACCTTCCCATCTCTTCACTCAGAGCTGTTTCCTTGCTTGGTAAAATCCTCCACCCTCATCTCCCTTCAATTGTCAGCATGACCTCATTCTTGCTGGATACGGGACAAGAGCCTGTGACCCACCAAAGGCAGGGACCAGTGGCCCTCTACCCTTACTGGTGGAGGGTAGCTGTCCCACTCAACAGAAGCAGTGGTGGGGCTGAGCTGCTCCTGGAGCCATGGGCCAGAGTGTGGCAAGAGGCTGACTGAGCTGCTAACACAACGCAGAACTAAAAGAGCTAACTAGCATACTCCAACACCTCTTCTTGGGCTTTGGTGTTGCGGGTACCCCTGCCTGGGCACTGGCACATTCCCCTTGGGGTGACACATTTGGTCTGGCTGCGGACCCTGCTTCTACGTGAGCACTTGGAGTGGCTGGCCGGATCCTGTATTTGCTTGCTCATGTGCTCCCTCCCTCAAGGGGCCAAGCATGCAGTTGTGGCAGCCGTGGGAGCTACAGGCCAAAATGCAAGCCGATGAAGCCCAGCAGGGTAGACGAGGCACCCCCTGCTGTAATCCTGGCAAAGGGGCCAAGAAAAATCCTGTGTCAACAGTGCCTGGCCCTGTAGGCTTAATTAATATTTCTTGGATGAATGAATAAATAAACATAAGTGAAGAGGGCACCTCATCAGGTGACCTTAGCACCACCAAAAGTGCTAAGGTACTGGGTGTAGACCTGATTCCAGGTGATTCTCAGCAAAGGCTCGGCCCTCCTCATACCCTCCACCTCAGTGGGCCATGGCTGCTCCTGAGACCATGCTTTCCTTACTGTCTTCCCCCAGCTCAGAGGACCCTCGGTGTCTTCTGACCTGGCCAGCCCAGGCTAGCTCTGTCATGAGTAGCTCCCTACTTTGTCATGAGTAGGTCCCAGTGTCTGCTCCCTACGTTATTGGGCTCACAGGGGACCAGCAGGAGAAGCCTGGCAAGGGAGGCCTCCGCGGAGCCCCAGGGCTCAAGAGCAGCGTCTCCCTGCGGCAAGCTACTGTAGCAACTTCAGGAGGCCAGTGAGGCACAGAGGCCCCTACCGGGCCACAGGGCAGGCTCCATATTTCTTCAAAACTTTCATCTAGGTCAAGAAACCAAGTTCCCTTTGGAAACATATGAAGGGTACAAGGAAACAGCTGTCTTACTGCTTGGTCATGGGATGTGGGGCATACCATGGGCGTGAATGGGGAAGCTGCCCAGGGAGACTGCTCCTAGAGCCACGGCAGCCCTCCAGCACCCCCTGGTGACCAGAAAAACCCAATTCAGCTTGGGAGCACAGGAATACCCATTTCATTGCTGGAAGAAAAAAGATATTTCTCTCTCTCTCTCTGTGTGTGTGTGTGTGTGTGTGCGTATGTGGTGTATTTTTTTGAGACAGGGCCTTATTTGTCCACTTATCCAGGCTGGAGTGCAGTGGTGCAATCTTGGCTCACTACACCCGCCACCTCCAGGGCTCACGTAAACCTCCCACCTTAGCCTCTGGAATAGGTAAGACTACGGGCGTGCACAAACACGCCTTGCTAATTTTTTGTGTATTTTCTGCAGAGATGGGATTTCGCTATGTTGCCCAGGCTGGTCTCCAACTCCTGAGCTCAAGTGATCTGCCTGCCTTGGCCTCCCAAAGTGTAGGGACTACAGGTGTGAGCCACTGCCCCCAGCCTCTATGTGTGTGTATATATATATTTATTTTTTGAGAGGGGTCTCCCTGTATCACCCAGGCTGGAGTACAGTGGCATGATCTCAGTTCATGGCAAACTCTACCTCCTGGGTTCAAGCGATTCTCCTGCCTCAGCCTCCCGAGTAGCTGGGATTACAGCCACCACACCTGGCTAATTTTTGTATTTTTAGTAGAGACGGGGTTTCGTCATGTTGGCCAGGCTGGTCTTGAACTCCTGACCTCAGGTGATCCGCCTGCCTTGGCTTCCCAGTGTGCTGGGATTACAGGTGTGAGCCACCAAGCCCAGCCCTCTGTATATATTTTAAAATAAATACAGCTAAATTTGTGAATTTGGCCAAATCACATGTACTAGACTCATCCACCCTGAGCCCAGGCATAAAGAGCTGTCATCAAAACAGTAAAAAAAGCCCACCCCTGAGTTAGTATGTAATTTATATAAAGCTTACATTAAAAAACCCCTCAGGATCAAAGTTCTCCTCCCACTGCCTCCTGGCCCTTGCCTCTTCTGCCTGACCTTCCCCTCTCCCTGCATCCTCTCCGCTTTCACCTTTCCCTCCTCCTGCCTCCGCCTGTACCTGCTTGCAGTTTTTAAGTTATGCTGGCTTCAATGCTGCCACTCTGTGGCTCAAGAAAAAAGACGGTAACCGGTGGTCTCCATGTGCAGCTGGCATGCAGGTGGGCTTTGTGCCCTACATAGTTTTTTTTGAGCCAAAATGTGAAAATCAGGTGATTTTACACACGAATCCAGATTTCCGGCTTCTCTTGAGCCTTCCTGGTCTGCATTCCCACAGGGTGGCGACCCCTGGGCGAGACAGGAATTCGGCACTGTCCAATCTGCCCCGCCATGAGACCCTGACACGTGCTCGGCACATTTGCAGGATGGTTTTCTTCCTTGCTGACACATGTTTCTCGGAACCCTCTTCTCTATCAAATGTGGGAAAACCTAGAGAGGGTGCCAGAGTTTCTCTTCCGCCTGGCCTGCCCCACTGTTCACATTACTGGCTGGTGGCTGCAGGCATCTGACTTTGTGGTTCCTGCTATACAGAGAGGACAGTGGCCTCCAGGGCGGAGGGGTCCCTGCACCAGATTAGAAGATGGCCAGCCTGGCTCTGTGAGGACTGTCAGCCCAGAAGTCAAGACGGTGGCCTCGCTTGAGGACACGCTCATCTAACACCAGTGCAGAGACGTAGATATGCCGGTCAGGCCAGGGTGGCTGAATGTGGCCCCTGTTCATGCCTGGCTGGAGCCGCCCAGCCACAGCTCAAGAGAGGCCTTGACAGCAGGCCAACGGCTGCCCGGCACCAGCCTTTAAGCTCAGTGCTCCCTGTGCCCACACAGTCCAGCAGTGCCTGCAGAGCCCCACAGCCCCTGCGGGAGCCCTTGAGCCTGCACAGCAAGGCTGCCTGAGCACATAATCCCACAGCGTGGGGGAGGGCCGGGCAGGGCTTGAGGAGGCTGCCCAAGGTGACCCTCAAGGCTACTCCCAGCTCTGATTCCCTCAAGGTTCTGGGATTCCAAAGAGCAGTGTCGTCGCAACATCAACCAGCCTCCTTGGACACAGTCTAAGAGGGTTCTCATCTGACTTTCTCATGGGAGCTTCATTTACCTTTGGCTGTGTGTCTTCTTTGTTGATACTTTTTTTTTTTTCTGAGATGGAGTCTCGCATTTGTCACCTAAGCTGAAGTGCAATGGCATGATTTCAGCTCACTGCAACTTCTGCATCCCAGGTCAAGTGATTCTCCTGCCTCAGCATTCTGAGTAGCTGGGATTACAGGGGCCCACTACCATGCCCGGCTGGTCTTGAACTCCGGACCTCAGGTGATCCACCCACCTTGGCCTCCCAAAGTGCTGGGATTACAGGCGTGGGCTACTGCGCCTGGCCTGTTTATGCATTTTGGAAGACAGGTAATTTCTGCTTTATTCATAGCTTATTATCATGGATCACCATTAGGAAAACGAATTCATTGCATTCTCCTTGATCCTAAACCACGAGCCCCTCATGTGTCTCCAGCTAACAGCCAGATGACGTGGCACTGCATCTCCGCCCTCTGCCCATGACACTGTAATGAGCTCCCAGTACCTGCATAGCCTTGACCTCGGGGAAGTCCCCTGCAGAAATCTGGTATTCTCGCTGTAGCTGAATGTAGATTTCTGGTAGCCTGCTGATAAGCTCTCTCTTCTTGTTTTCCTTTCCAAATACACTCGGCATCTCCTTCTTCAGGTAGCTGATGATATAGGCATGCACCTGGAGGGGTAGATAGAGATCAGGCAGGGAAGTGTCATTTAGAATTGCACCAGAGAAGGAACAAATGAGATCACATTTTACCTCCATCATAACACATAACAGGCACCAGATCAGGTCCCAAGGACAGGAGGAGGGGAGGGTCCAGGGGGAGTGGGGCTGTCTAAGGGTGGCTAGAATGTGACCAGACTTGGGGAAATTCTACGGCTACAGTTCCGTTGTGCCTCTGAGTGGCAATTCTGATGTCTATAGGGAGTGAGTGGTATGGGTGGGGCCTGGGGGGGAGAGCTCTTTGTTCCGGCAATTATCCAGAAGACCCATCAGCAAGTTTCACCAGGCTGGTGCCCTGGAACACCAGGAAATGAAACTGGTGGCTGGTGACAATGGCTGATCAACATGGAAATCTGTGCTCAGTGAACGATGAGATGAGAATTCCCATAACCCCCCTGTTATGGGAGGTTTAGACTCTGAGATCTCTACAGGTAGAACAAAAGTCATTTCTGCACAAGACCAGCTGCCTGGGATCAGGCTGGATGGCAGAAGATCCCCCTGGGAGAGGAGCCCCAAGAGTCCACGGGAGAAGCCCCAGAAGCCTTGATCACTGGGGCTGGGGTAGCCAGCAGGCTGTCATTGGAGGGGTGGGAATCTGGCCTTAACATTTCCACTCTTCTACTGGTTTTCAACTTTAGGATATTAAGAAATGTTCACTACAAAAGTTCTCTTTGTATCTTTTTTTTTTTTTTTTTTCTTTGGAATCTCCCTCTTTTTCCCTTGTTTGTTTTCTATTTTGGCTCATGGCAACCTCCACCTCCTGTATCAAGTGATTTTCCTGCCCCAGCCTCCTGAGTAGCTGGGATTAGAGGCATGTGCCACCCCACCTGGCTAATTTTTGTGTTTTCAGTAGAGATGGGGTTTCTCCATGTTGGCCAGGCTGGTCTCCAACTCCTGACCTCAGGTGATCCACCCACCTCAGCCTCCCAAAGTGCTGGGATTACAGGCATGAGCCACTGTGCCTGGCCTCTTTATATATCTTGAATTCCATGGAGTAACTGTGAAGTTAAGTAAGTAAAAAAAAAAAAAAAAAAAAAAAAAAAAAACGGGGAAAAAAAAAAAAAAAAAAAAAAAGACTATATAGCAATGGAAAATCCTATTAAAGAAAACAGACTTCTACTGTAATCTTGCGGAATAGTTGAAATTAAATAAAGGCAGTAAGCAGATACGTTCAGTAGCTCAGCTGAGGGCCTGTGTGTGGACACATGCTGGACACAGCTAAGAACATTTTGTGAGGATATGGACAGTAACCTTAGTACCTAATGTAACGTCTGACATGCTCAGGCCAGACAATGCCAGCTTCCCCTCTGCATGAGCGTCGCGTAACAGAAGCATACACTGTGCTGCCTGGCTACCGCTGGGAGGATGCACTTGGACAGCTGATGCTAAACTTTTCTGTCACCAGCAAACCTGTTTATGTACTTACTTTCCAAATGAAGACAACTGAAATTATTTACAAGATTCTTAGTGATAACTAGAGAAACCTGAAGTTTGGGATCCGTTATTTGGAATCCTGGGCTTTCACCGCACTCCTGAGGCTGTGATGAGCAAGTGATAAGATGGCAATTCCTCCACTTCCCACAGTGAATGCCTGGCTTGGTGTGGGTGGGCTGGGGAGGGCCGGGGCTGGGGGAGCACCCTCGGACTGGAGGGGCTGTACGCTCCATCAGGGAGAATCAGCTGCTCACCAGCTGTCATCATTTCCTTAGCCTCTGCCTTCCTGGAACTTCTGGACTGGGCCTATGCATGCCTCTCTCTTCTGTGCTCAGGCTCACCCCACCCTGGATCCACCCCAAGGGAAGTAGGAGGCCCCAAAGCTGCTCAGTCTCCCAAACACAAGGGCTTCTGAGACCACTCCCCTCCCTGCCCTGGGGCCTAGCTCTGAAGCAGCTGCCAGGCCCCTGCAGGGCTTCCCAAGACCCCTAACTGCCTACTAGTGGGGTACCTTTGAGCCACCAGGGCCCAGCTCAGGGAGGGCTTAGTTCCTGCTCCTCATCAGGCTGACTCCTCAATTAGCCCCTGGCCTCCTGACATTGGACACCCTGTTCCTGAACACTTCCTCGTGCCCAGGGCCTGCTTTACCTGCACTGAACTCAGCTAATGTGCACCTGCCACACCCTCCATCCTCCAAGTGGCACCTGCCCCCTCAGCTCCGGCCTCGTGTTTGCCGGCTGATGACCAAGGCTGCCCGGACTTCCGGCCAACAGAGCCCTGACAAACCTGGGGCTGATCTCATGCCAGGTCTCAGCTCCCTCCTCCTCTGCCAGCCTGGTGCCACCTGAGTCATGGCCCTTAGGTGGCCTGCTCATACTGCACTGCTCTTGGCCCCAGCCTCCACTTCTAGGAAGTTCCATTGGCCGGTTTTGTAGAAGTCTCCTGTTACACTGCCTCTGCATGTCCACTGGCCTCCTGCCCTTCCTGGTGTGTCCTAGACAGTAACCCAAGGCCAGCTTCTGTGCACAGACCTGCTTTCAGGAGTTCATCAAGTTGGCTGGGCGTAGTGGCTCATGCCTGTAATCCCAGCACTTTGGGAAGCCAAGGCAGGTGGATCACTTGAGGTCAGGTGTTCGAGTCCAGCCTGGCCAACATGATGAAATCTCGTGTCTAGTAAAAATACAAAAAATTAGCTGGGCATGGTGGTGCGTGCCTGTAATCCCAGCTACTCAGGAGGCTGAGGCAGGAGAATTGCCTGAACCCAGGAGGCGGAGGTTGCAGTGAGCCGAGATCNTGAGGCAGGAGAATTGCCTGAACCCAGGAGGCGGAGGTTGCAGTGAGCCGAGATCACGCCATTGCACTCCAGCCTGGGTAACATGAGTGAAACTCCGTCTCCGGAAAAAAAAAAAAAAAAAAAAAAAAAAAAAAAAATATATATATATATATATATAAAGTTCATCAAGTCACAAGATAAATTATAGTTGTTAGCATCATGGAGTATTGAATCTGGAAGTGACCCCTGATGCTTAATTTAATTCCTGGTTCCAGGATGTCCATGTGACTCACTCAAGGTCACATGGCTAGCTGGCAGCTGTAGAGCTGGCACTAGCAACCAAGTGCCTCATTCCTGTCTTTCCAGAACTAATGACTCCCTGTGGGTATGCATTAATCATTTTATTGAAGTTGTTCAAAATCTGGAATTCAAAATGAATGGTGTCCCATAGAATGAGTTTGGAAAACTTCGATCTTAGGTTTGACTTCTGACTGTGCCTAATTCAATGAGAGGCTTTGGAAGGGTCTTTTATTCTCCCTTTCCCCACACATCAAACTCAGATACAATGATGGCACACAAAAGTCAGGACACCACGTGGGAATGCGGGTGAAGCTTTAGAGCTGCTGGTAGGATGGCACCCTGTCATTTTCTAAAGTCGTGTGGTAAACAGATGGGACAGCTTGAATGGCTAAAATCCACAGACAGCCTGCAAAGCTCACTCCTGCACTTATGTGTCAAAGGCGTCTCCAAATAAATGCCAGACGGAGGGCCAGACCTGGCAGTTGTCCCTGGGGAAGGAGGTGGAAACACTCAGGTCTTTTAACATTTATATGCAGAGAAAACTAATTGGGAAGGGGAGGAGTAGGAAAGAGAAGAGGGGGATGAGACCTAGTGCTGGAAGATGAGGTTCAGGCCCCCTGACCACTGCCTACCCACTGAGTAATTAATTTGGGGCCAGGCGTGGGATCTCCGCCTCAGCGTGCCCATCCACAAATCAGAAATGACAACAACATTCATCTCACAGAGTTAAGGGAATAAAAGAGATCATGGATTTGAATGCCTGCTCTCACTAGAAAGAGGAGCACATGTTACTTGTTATCAACTAATGGCCAAAGACCTACAGGTGGAGGTGCCGTAATGACAGAGAGGGTTTCCGGCTGGTTAGTCCTTACCAAAGAATTCATAGACTCTGTATATTTAAATAGTAATATAATGAATTTGGGTTCCAAGTGTTTAATTCACAAGTGAATGACATTGACCCCTGGGGGCTTTTGAACATTCATATCTTGTTCAAGTCATCCTTTGCCTTGTGTAAGGTTGCAGAAGCCCCAAGGCATCTAATGGGGATGACCGGGGGAAATCAAAGGGATCAAAATGACAAAATGACAATTTTTCTCTAGGCTAATAACTCAATGAGCAGAAAGGAATGTCCTCCCCTTTATATGTATATGAATGTATATGTAGTTCACACACCCTGACACAGATCTCATTAATTGTGTCCAGTGTCAGTTTCTCTCTCTCTCTCTCTCTCTCTCTCTCTCTCTCTCTCTCTCTCTCTGTCTCCAAGACTAAAGATGTTGCCCATATCACTGTACTCAGGAGAGATATGGGCCACATCCACTCTGCGCTCAGAGGGTAACTTCAGCGAGTGCTGGATGCCAGAAGTGACGAGTGCTGGAATGAAAAGCTTCATGGAATGTGAGGATCAGGCAGTATTTTGGGGCAGGCGGGCTGGGAAGGCATGGTGACACACTGTGCCATGCTCATCTGCAACCTGAACATGACCTGCTGGAGACCTGTGGCTTTGGAAACCCAGCTCTGGAAACCTGCATAGAGCATTTAAAACCAGGGTATCAGCACATTTATAAAGTAGGTTTGTGAAAAACTCAGTTATTATTTCTCCCTAGACCCAAAAGATGAACCTGTGGGGTAACAAGAGTGAGACTAGGGGAGGCAGAGAAAGGCGGCTGGTGCATTCCCACTTGAGTGACAGTTTGTTATTCTGTTCAGATCAAAACAGGCACCAATGGCAGGTGTAATTCTGAGCAGCCTTAAAGGGGACCGGAGGGGGCCGCACAGTCATCTGAGGTCAACCTTCAAAGAGACAGGCTTCCATTTATGGGCTCAAGCACTGACACGCACACACGCACAGTAGCTCAGAGCGGCTGACCGAGTTATTTTTAGAGCCCCGCTGGGGACTAGGCACTACCATGATCTTCATTATCCATTATATCATGATTCTCACACACGTTAGCCTAGATCCATTTGGTGCACAAAAAATACCTCATTTCTCTATTGAAGGAATTTTTTTTTTTTTTTTTTTTGAGACTTGCTTTGTCGCCCGGCTGGAGTGCAGTGGCGCAACCGCAGCTCACTGCAACCTCTGCCTCCCAGGTTCAAACCATTCTCCTGCTTCAGCCTCCTTAGTAGCTGGGATCACAGGCACCTGCCACCATACCCAGCTAATTTTTGTATTTTTAGTAGAGATGGGGTTTCACCATGTTAGCCAGGCTGGTCTCGAACTCCTGACCTTAGGTGATCCACCCACCTCGGCCTTCCAAAGTGCTGAGATTACGGGCATAAGCCACTGTGCGGGGCCTAGAGAAGGAATCTGATGGTGCAAACAGACAGGAAAGCCAGGCTCTGCACATCACATGTGACTAAGAAGAGAATACATTTAAAAGAATCAGCTAAATTCCACAGAACTACAGTGAACCTCGAAAATCACTGACCTCTCCTCTTCTCAGTTTTACTTGTTTCTTCCTCAAATGTTGCCTCATTTTTTGTTGAGCAAAGATCTCCAAATGGGTGACAGCCTTTTCTACTCTTGGGCAATATGTTTAGAAAGGGTGGGGTCTGATATGAACTTGCCTTACTTTTGTTCATTTATCCCAGGAGTAGTATTGTTTGGGATTTCTGTGAGTCTTATTTCTTTAATTTGGCTATTTTAGTTATAGCTGAATAAAAGCAAATGACATTTTCCAAATCCTTTTTTGGGCTTTCCCAAAATAGCTTCCTTTAAAAATCATGAAATGAACCCTGATTGGCATCTCAGCATGTGAGCTGTCTTCCAAGAAGGGTATCTACTGAGATGGTCAGAAGTGATCTTTGATAATAACCAAAAATCCACTCTAAAGGTTCCCTGTTCCTTAAATAGAGAGTTGTGAAAAAAAGATGTAAACAGAAAAAGCAGGGAAAGAAGCTTCAGGAGCTCTTTGGGAAGAGGATCTACTTTTCATATTACTAAAATGCCATCATTATGACACCTTGAGTTTGATTAAAATGATGACGCACTTCTTTATCCGGATGGGCCATGAGTCCTGCTTAATTGTGGTGTTCTATAAATAAACCACACTGCACAACCCAACTCAGAGTTGACAGCTCTTAGCTGACATCTGAAAACTTGCCCTTTGCATGTTTTCAAAGCGTCAGCTTGAGAAACCTAAACTTTGTAGGGCTTCTGTGGATGGAGACGTTTACAGAGTTAACAGAATAACAGGTCAGTGCGGAAAACAAGGACATGAGGAGGTGCTGCAGCTGCCGCTCACTTCCGGTTTCAGGTGACCGCTTTCTGGATTGAGGAGTCACACCGACCGAGGTTTGAACATATACCTAGCGGCTTGCAGGCTGCAAAGCCTTGGGGACATAACGTCGCCGTTCTGAGCTTCGGCTTCCTGAGGTGGGAAATGAGGACAAAAGTGCTGAACTGTGTAGTTATCAACAGGATCAGACAGAATAGCACACGGAATGCAGACTACAGAGCTTTGGAACACTGCTGGTGTGAGAAAAGGAAAACTGGATCAAGAGAAATGTTAATACACCAAAAGAAAAGCACTTTTGGGAAATAGTCCAAAAACAAAAACTCAGGTAAGGCTCTGTCCATTTAAGCACAAACGAGTCGGCGGCGGAAGATGATACGGCAGGTGGTGTGAAGTCAGTGCCACAAGTGAGCGGCCGAGTCCAGCTTCTCCTCCGGCGGAGCCCGACTCCCATCCCCACCCCCAGCACAGCACTGCCCATGAGCAACTGGCACCAAGAAGCTCTGGCTGCAAATATCCACACTTCAAACGTTTTCCTTTGTGAAAAGGAACAAGCCAGACACTATTCTTAGGAAGAAAAAAACCCACAAGCCTTTTTCCTATAAGTAAGCTCAGCAAGTTTGACTGTCCCCCCCTCCCCGCATCCACACAAGGGTTTGCATTATTCCCAGCGTTAGAATACAGAGCAGTGTTCTGTGCCTCTCCACACCCAGGCCAGGCTGGCCCGTTCAGAGGGCGAAACGCTCAGGGATGGCAGGGAAGCTCTATGGGTTAAGGCGCTTGGCATTTCCAGGGAGCTTTCTGCTCCTTATTTATTTATATGACTTACAGCAGCTTATATGAATTTGGGTTCCAAGAGTTTAATTCACAAGTGAATGACACTGACCCCTGGGGGTTTCTGAACATTTGTATCTTGTTTAAGTCATCCTTTGCCTTGTTTAAGATTGCAGAAGCCCCAAGGCATCTAATGGGGATGACCAGGGGAAATCAAATGGACCAGTCAGTGGGTCCTCAGCAATAACTGGTAAATGAAGAATGTCCTGAGCACTTAAAAATAGTTTAAAAAAAAATCTTCAAATCTGCAAAGGCTATGATAAGAGTTACCAACTTTGGTTATAAAATAATGTGAGGTGTCACATACCCTAAAGGTGAAGTTCAGTTGTACCTGCCGGAGAAAGGAAATACCATAAGACAAGGGATCGCCATCCTTCCTGCTACCAAGCATTAGGCCCAGGACAAGGGCGAGGGAGAAGTCATTTCAGGAGAGCTGCACATCAGTGGATTTACAAACTAGTTTGCACAACTGCCTTGCAGAATTGGGAGAAAATTGGCTTGTGGTTCTGGAAAGGAAGCCACCAGCACCAAAGAAGGGTGACTCACACAAGCACCACGCCACTGAGCGGTAGCTGAACCAGAGACAGGAATGCGTGTTCATGCACTGGGACACAGGTGACAGAGAGGGACACAAGACATTGAGGTCCTGTGTGAGGGGTAGCAGCGAGGGAGGTGTTCATTTTCACCCAGGCGAGAGGCTGCCCTGTGAGCATACTGGTATGAGGACAGGCTGCTAATGAGCAGCAAGAAGGAGGAAGGCTTGGCCTCGTCTCAGCTGTCACCCTCAGGGAAGCCCTCCCTGCCTCTGGAATCGTGGCAGCGTCCACACCATGACTGGCACATAGCTCCCCATTCTGCAACAGGGCGTTTGGAGCCTCCCTCCTCTACCAGGTGAGACTTCTGGCCTTGGCCCAGGGGTGCTGAGCACCTAGTGACTGAATGGGGAAAAGTGGTGGTGACCAGAAGGCTGACCTGCTGGGCCCCAGGGCCCAACCACTCACTGAGAAGTAAGAGGAATGTGGGAGGGGACATGGGTTCCTTGCTGCTGGAAGACAAAGGGAAGGTGAGCTGACATCATTTCCTGACCAAGTACTAGAGAATCTGGAGATTCAGGCCTGCGGATCTGTGTCAGCTGAGGTGATGGTGTCCAAAGCGGAAGGCTGGCCTGAGGGCTAGGAGGCTTGATTTCTCGTCCTAACTTTGTCACTATTGGATTAGGTGACCCTGGAGAAGTCACTTACTTGCCTTGTCCTTGTAAGATTAGGCAGCCAGCACAGGTCTTTAGATTCCATCTTGGCTGATCATCAGAATCACCTAGCGAACTCTCCACACACACACACATGCGCGCGTGTGCTTACACACATGTATATGCACACATGGCTACGTGTACATGTGCACCCCTATAGCCGAGGCTCTGGGGCAGGGCCTGGGATGTATGTTGCTTCTGTTGATCAGCCAGGTTTGAACTTCACTGGGACTAGATAAAACTCTAAAGGCACTTCCAGCATTAGAGGACAATGATTTTATGAAACATGCACGTATTTTTTGAAGAGCCATTTTTTTTTTCACTGTATTTTCTCTTGGAGGAGCGATATGCTTTTCTCTCTTTGGAGACATGAATTGACTCTGCCACTTGAGGGATGTCAGCAGGTCACCTGTCATTGCCCCATTGGGTATACACTGTTGGGGCTGCTGAAAGGCTCAGCTATGAGGCAAGGGAGCCTGGAGCCCAGGCATGCAGCCTTATACCCTACATCCCAGAATGAGGATGGGGTGTGACTCCACACCAGCACACTCCAAGGGTTACGCTGAGCCAGGTCTCCCCTGGATCCAGGTAGTAACACTGGCCTTTGGTGCAAGGGGAATAGCAGTGGCCTCTCAGCATCCCAAGGCCACAGAGGTGGTCTCGCCAATGTCACCTCTCTCAGGTTTGGCTGGTTATATTCCTATCGTCCTGACATCCTAACAGCTACCATGTAGCGGGTACAGTGACTGATCCCTCCCTGCGCACCAGGCACTATGCCAAGTGCTCTGTCACACTGACAAACTGTCACCCCAAGTCCTCATAAGCACCTTGTGAAGTGCTCTTATTAGCTCCAAGGTACAGATTGGAGAATAGGGTTAGTCATCTGCCCAGGAGTGCAGAGCCAGGAGCTAGGGTGTCAGCAGGGACACCTGACCTTGAGGCTGTATTGTTTTTTAATTTTTTGGGACAGAGTTTTTCTTTTGTTGCCCAGGCTGGAATGCAGTGGTGCGATCTTGGCTCAATGCAACCTCTGCCTTCTGGTTTCAAGTGATTCTCCTGCCTCCGCCTACCAAGTAGCTGGATTACAGATGCCCGCCACCACTCACAGCTAGTTTTTGTATTTTTAGTAGAGATGGGGTTTCACCATATTGACCAGGCTAGTCTTGAAGTCCTGACCTCGTGATCCGCCTGCCTTGGACTCCCAAAGTGCTGGGATTACAGGTGTGATTCACCACGCCCGGCCCCTGAGGCTGTATTGCTAACCTAGGGAGTGTTCATTCTGTAAGGCTTCTGGACGAGCCTCCTCCCACACATCTTGCCTCTGGAGAGGAGAGGGCAGAGTCCCAGCCCTTGGCCTCTGTGCAGGGCATGTCCTGGCTTACCTTGGCCAGCCTCGCTCTCTTGATGAGGTCATTGAGTTTGCGCACCGCTGCCTTCTGGGGAAGGCTCTGGATGTCTCTGAAGAGGTCCTGGGCCTCAGCCTCGAAGAGCCGGCGGTTGTCCGTGTTCTGCAGGGGCTGCGCCCAGAAGGAGCCAATGTAGACGCGCAGCACCTCGGGCGTGTTGATCACCTTGCCCAGGGACCACATGAGGGCCCCGTAGACCCGCATCAGCTGCTGCGTGTCCACTTGGTCGGCCTTGTTCAGCACCACACGGATCTTGTCGTCCTGCCCCCGGAAGGCCTTGATGGCCTCTGAGAATTCGTCTGAGATGTCCAGCTTGTGAGCGTCGAAAAGAAGGATGATCCTGTCCACCCTCTCAGCAAACCACTGCAGGACCTGGCAGAAGTCATAGCCTGGATGGAGAGAAGGACACGTCAGTGTGGCCACTACTGCTGGAGACACGTTTACTGGGAGGGCTCAGGAATAGTCTCGCTCTCCAGCAGCTGCCAGGGAGAAAGCCCTGTAGTCAACCTGGAGGCAGTGGAGGTCTGGTAACTTGAAAATCACAGGCTGAGATGAATCTGGGCGGGAAAGATCTGGGGAGCCCTTCCATAGAGGAGGGAGGGAATAGAATGCGACTCATGGTCACTTTGGGAATTGCAGACTTCCATATCTGTGATTTCATTTAGTCTTCATGAGCGTCTTGTTTCACCTAATACAGACCATTTGCTTGATGGAAAAATTGACCAACGGTTCTGTAAAAACACAGGCCACGAGTCAAAAGGTCTTACTTCCGAAAAGTCTCACTTTTCTGAAAGCCCCAGTTAGAGAAAAAAGACAACCAGAGGCCACCTGGCATCCCATGGGGTGTTCAGTAAGCAAGTAAGCGTAGCAGAAGAGGCACTGCCTTTGCTTAACCCAAGTTTGCAGAGTGCTAAGGAGGTCAAAGGTTGGCCCAGCCAGAATTATGATCAATATTTATTTTTGGACTATTTATAGCTTGAGTATATTGTAAATATTTTTAAAAATTACATATTGTAGCCATTGTGTGAAATGGTCTCTTGCCAATTTCTTTTTTAAAATGGCCAAGCCCACAGCAAATTCTGTTCGGCCTACCCTGGCCACTTCCACAAATCATGCAGCTGCATAAACACTCCTCAACCCAAGGTCAAGACTCTCAGGCCTTTCCCCAGGGAGGCAGATGCCCACGAAAAGCAAACAAGAGGAGGCCAATCCCACAAAGCTGACTTTGAATTTCAGTCTGATTAGCTGCAGGAGCAGAGTCTAAATCCGGCCCAGCTAGTGCTGAGATGTCACCTTGCTGTACCCCCATGCTAGGGGTCTCCCCTCTTCTTTCAGATTTTGAAAACTTTCAAACATACAGAAACATCCATAGAGTCATATACTGAATGCTGATGTAGCTACCACATAATTTTAACAAATGTTGACACTTTGCTTTGTTTGCTATTTCAAATACTTTTAAAAACCAAGTCTAGTTTACTTAGAGACCATACAGAGGTGAGAACTAACTAGATCTTCACTTGTCAACACAGGTAAATCTCCAGAATAGAACAAGAGTGAAAACGTATGTATAGCATGATAACATTCACGTAAAATGTTGAAATACGAAATACTCAACCATCTATGGATACAGACTAAAGCATAAATACAAAAATGTCAACATCGATTGTGAGACCCTGGCTGGCTGTGGGGGTGGAGAAGGTGTGGATCTGAGGCAGAGGAGGCAGTATCTGGGGGAATAATCTATTAGGTGAAAGTAAAGAGGGTCTGTGGACGAAGGTTTCCATGGATTTGAAGAACAGGTGTTAGAGGAGTAATAGTTGAACAAGCAAACTGAGTTCAAGTCCATTTTTCATAAAGAAAACAGAACACTTGGTAATGCTGAAGCCCGTCACCCCTCCCTGAGCCCTTCCCCCGCCTCCTCCCCAGAGGAAGCCGCTGTCCTGAGTGTGGTGTTTATGCCGCCACACGTGTGGATACTTCCAGTTCATGCTTTTCATTTCTCTGTTCTGTCTCACTGCGGCACTCCCTGACTCCCTGGGGATAAGGAAGGCAAAGGCGGTTCTCGGAATGTGGGCCAGAGTTTATTTTCATTGCTGTCAGCAGCCAGTTTAGGTCAGAGGAATATCAAAGACCTACTGATGGGGTCACACATTGTAGGTAAAGATCTAGAGTCAAGAATTTCACTGAGCTCTGACCCTGAAAGGCCAGAACAAATTGCCCCCTAGGGTAACACTAAGTGCTACTGTCATTTGAGACAGACTTGTGCAGACAGCCCTAGCTCACAGGATTGGAGATCCTCAGCAGATGAATGAACTGGCTGTTCGCTGGGTGCTGGAAAGAGGCTTTGGAACCACCCATAGATGGATCTGCATGGAGACTTGCTTTTCCAATGACTGATTCACCACACTGACCTGACCACTCACGCATGTGGTCTTCCTAGGGGCCAGATGGGGTATCTGAAGGTTCAGAAACAGATCAAAGAAAATGTAGTGTCCAGGGTGCTCATGGAGTGAACCTTAGTTGCTTTTGCTGGATACCCTTCCTGTTGGGTCAGGAGGTATCCTTTATGGCTGTGGAGGCTGAAGGTGTGGCAGAGTCCCTTGCCCCATTCCTTAGCAAGGTGGGGCATAGGCATGTGATCTAGAGTCAGACATTCACCTGATTCCACCAGAGAGGAGTGCTGAACCTTGGGGGAAGGACGCAAAGACACAGTGAAAATAAGAATTTATTCATGGTGGTGGCAGCTTACTAACCCTTTTCTAAGCCTAGTTCTCCAACTTTCCTATTAATCCTGTGAAAAATTTCCCAGAAACTTTCTTTTCTGCTTAAATTAGTCAAAATCAGCTTCTTTGGTTTGCTATTGAAAGCAATGACTGGGCTGGGAGCTGTGGCTAACACCTGTAATCCCAGCATCTGGGAGGCAGAGGTGGGAGGATTGTTTGAGGCTAGGAGTTTGAAACCACCTGGCAATCTGGTGAGACCTTGTCTCTACAAAAAATAAAAACAAATTAACTGGGCATGGTGATGTATGCATGTGGGTTCAGCTACTTGGGAAGCTGAGGCAGGAAGATCACTTGAGGCCAGGAGTTTGAGGCTGCAGTGAGCCATGGACACACCACTGTACTCTAGCCTTGGCAACAGAGTAACATCCTGTCCCCCCCACCGCCCCGAAAAAAAAAGAACTGCAACTGGTAAACAATCCTCCCCTCACCCCCATTTAAGATTTCGGAATACCTCTTATTGTCAGTTCCAAAAGAAGCCCGCTATCCATCTGAGACACAGCTGTCACTAGTGGTGCTCGTGCCAACCCAGCCGTGTAGATGCAGTATCTCTTCTTCCCAGGGCCGTATGGGTTGGATGGTTAGCTTTGATTGCAACACTTGTGTCTAAACTTTAACTTAAATTTGCGTTCCTAACAGTTAATTTGTCTTTAAAAAAGATTCCATTTCAATGCTATGGTGAAATCAAAAGTTATTAGGAACAGAGCTGCCAGATTTAAGTTTACTCTAAGTGAGGCCAATATCCATCTCTACAGGAACAGGTACATATCCGTATTTTCTTGCGTGAAAGCGACAATGAGAGCTTAATACAGTTCGAGCAGTAAGGTAGGCAGAGCTGTGTTTGTTCTGTCCCTGAGCAGGTGTAAAAGGACTGCCTGTCACACATCAGGCAACACAACCAAAGGAGTAGAGATCACTGTGTCCGAAAGAGAGCAGGGAATGACACAAGCTGGGAGAGGGCGGTCTGCTTACCAACCCCCGCTATAAAGTTATAATTATTTTGCCATTTTAACCATTTTAAGTGTACTACACAGTGGCAATAAATAAGTCACACTGTTGTACAACCACCGCCACCATCCACCTCCAGAACTATTTCACCTTCCCCAGCGGAAACTCTGAACACATTAAACATTAATCCTGGCCGGGCGCGGTGGCTCAAGCCTGTAATCCCAGCACTTTGGGAGGCCGAGGCGGGTGGATCACAAGGTCAAGAGATCGAGACCATCCTGGTCAACATGGTGAAACCCCGTCTCTACTAAAACTACAAAAAATTAGCTGGGCATGGTGGCGCGTGCCTGTAATCCCAGCTACTCAGGAGGCTGAGGCAGGAGAAATGCCTGAACCCAGGAGGCGGAGGTTGCGGTGAGCCGAGATCACGCCATTGCACTCCAGCCTGGGTAACAAGAGCGAAACTCCGTCTCAAAAAAAAAAAAAAAAAAAAACATTAATCCTCCGTCCCCTCTCCAGCCCCTGACAACTGCCATTCTACTTTTTGTCTCTATGAATGTGACTACCCTAGGTACTTCATAGGAGTGTCCACTGTGCCTGGCTTCTTTCACTCAGCACAGCGTCCTCCAGGTTCATCTGTGTTGCAGCACCTGTCAGAGCCTCCTACCTCCTGAGGCTGAACAGGTCTGCTCGCTTCTTGTGTCGTGAAGGACTCACGCACCACACGCCTAGCTACCCCAAAATCCCAGCAGATCTACCTCCCAGCATGTTATTTAGTCTGTCAGCTAAAGAAAAACAATGATTCAGAAGGACCCAGAGACCAAAGCCTGTTCCTGTATTGGAATGAAATAAGGGGCTTGCTAAAATTTAGACTCCTAGGACCCTCCCCAGAACCACTGAATCAGAATCCCAGGGACTGAGCCTGGCGATCTGCACTTAGAAGCTCCCCAGATGATTGCAATGCATAATACAGTTTGAGGATCACTGTCCAGAATGAATACCAAGGTTGGGGATTGTACAGATAGGTTTGTGCCCCTGCTGGTTAGCAAAAAATAAAACAAATCAAATACATTTATAGTATCATTTCCTTTCATTCTGAAAAGTTACAAATAGATGTTTAGGCAGTGCACCATAGGGTGGAGGAAACACAGAACTGAAACATGCTTATTTGAAGATGGATTTTAAAACCCACCAGAGCTCTCTGCCTTAGCCCATGCTGGGCCTTGGCCCTGGCAAACCTTTCCTCTATGGTCTAGACTGAGCCTAGAAATCCAGCCTAAACCTTGCCGGGCGTGGTGGCTCATGCCTGTAATCCCAGCACTTTGGGAGGCTGAGGCGGGTGGATCACGAGGTCGGGACATTGAGACCATCCTGGCTAACATGGTGAAACCCTGTCTTTACTAAAAATACAAAAAATCAGCTGGGCGTGGTGGTGGGCACCTGTAATCCCAGCTACTCAGGAGGCTGAGGCAGGAGAATCGCTTGAACCCCAGAGGCGGAGATTGCAGTGAGCTGAGATTGCACCATTGCGCTCCAGCCTGGGTGACAGATTGAGACTCTGTCTCAAAAAAAAAAAAAAAAAAAAAAAAAGAAAAGAAATCCATGCCAAAAAAAAAAAAAAAAAAAAAAAGAAAAGAAATCCAGCCCAAACCCATGTCTTTCTTCAAAATATCTGGGCCAACTCTGATTAAGTCAGACATTATTCAACTTTAAGCCCCAGTTTTTTTCACCTGTAAGACTGGGTTATTGAGTGATTACATAGAAAATGCTTTTATCTATATGACGTTGAGACTTTGTTAACTTTCAGCAAACATGAGCTGTGGTTATGATTTCCTTAGCTGCTCCCGTGTTTAAGTTCCCTTGCCTGTGCTGCCTACGACACCACTCCACACAGGGTATTAAAATCAGAGGGATGGGCTGCTCTCTCATTAGATTATATATTCTCTAACCACAAGGACCATGTCTCCATCGTGCTCACACAATGTAGTGGTGGACAGTGTGGGCCTTGGACCCAGACTGCCTGGGACCTACCCAGCTCCACCACTTACCAGTTCTGTGATCTTGGGCAAATTACTTCACCTCTCTGTGCCTCCTTTCCTCATCTGTAATAATAGTATCTTAGGGCTATCCTAGGGCTGATAATAGTAACCACCGGCCTTAGGAGCTGCAGAGTTAACACACATGAAGCATTTAGAATCACCTTGGCACCTAGAAAGCTGTCCAAAATGCTATCTACTGGTTATTTAAAAAATCTTTGTATCCAGTGCCTGGCACACAGTGGGGATGCAAGGAATATTTGTGGGAGAAGCATAGTCTGTAGTTATAGAAGGAAATAAAATTATTTAGGGTAAAGGTGACAGTGCACCGATGCTTGAGCCAAGTGAGAGAATCAGTGCTCAGAAGTAGGTAACAGAAGATACCAAGGGACGTGAACACCGCTCATATGCGCTCAATAGAGCGGCAGACTCACAGAAGCCCAGTGGCCTTTTCTACCAGCAGGTCTTACAGATCCCAGCTTGCTGCTGAATTGAATCTACGATTTCAATCACAGACACTCCTCAGCTCAGGAAAGTCCTGCACATACCCATGCTGGCTGCAATAATGCAGGGCACACATTTGTACCTGGAAGGACGAGAATAATGAATTTTTCCAAAGGTTCTGTTGAAGGGTGGTGAGGTTCCCAGGAACATTGGCGGTTAGCTACACTGAGCTAAGTAGGCCTGTGAAAAGAGCAATCATTTAGAACAAGGTTGAAAACCAGCGGGCCCCAGATGGAAAGTGGTGCTCAGCTTCTGTTTTGTTTGGTCTGCATAGCGGTTTTGTTTTGTTTTGAGGACAGGGTCTCACTCTGTCATGCGGGCTGGAGTGTAGTGGGGTGATCATGGCTCATTGCAGCCTTGGCCTCCCTGGCTTAAGCAATTCTCCCACCTCAGCCTCCCAAGTAGCTGGGATCACAGGCGTGAGTCATCATGCCTGCCTAATTAAAAAAATTTTTTTTTATAGAGATGGGTCTCACTATGTTGCTCAGGCTGGTCTCAAACTCCTGGGCTCAGGTGATCCTCTTGCCTCAGTCTCCCAAAGGGCTGGGATTACAGGTGTGAGCCACCATACCTGGCCTATATAGTGTTATTTTGTTGTTGTTGTTGTTTTGACATGGAGTCTCATTGTTGTTGCCCAGGTTGGAGTGCAATGGCATGATCTCTGCTCACCACAACCTCTGCCTCCTGATCTCCAGCAATTCTCCTGCCTCAGCCTCCCGAATAGATTACAGGCACCTGCCACCACACCCGGCTAAATTTTGTATTTTTAGCAGAAACAGAGTTTCACCATGTTGGCCAGGATGGTCTCAAACTCCTGACCTCAGCTGATCCATCTGCCTCACCCTCCCAAGGTGCTGGGATTATAGGCGTGACCTAGATAGTGTTTTTAAAGTTCTGAGTTAGCTGTCTTTGGTCTGGACATGCATCATTCAATTCTTACAGACAGCTCAGTTTTCACAGATGCATCCACCTGGTGCCCAGTGCTGGGTAGAGACACAGCAGCTCAGACTCAGCCTTTGAGACCAAGCTCTGTGTCCTCTGAGAAGCCGCCCCTGCTCTCCCAGGCTCCTGCAGGAGTCCTACAATGCTGCTGGCTGTGAGCCGTGAGGGTGGGCCTTCTTACCTCCTGGTCACAGCCCAGAACAGTGCTGACCGGGAGCAGGTCTCAGTCAACGCGCCTCAGACGAGTGAATGTTTTCTGTGAAAAAATCTCTTCAAAATTCCCAACACTGGCTTTAAACAATCTTTTGCAACACATCTTTCTGGACATGGAGAGTACACTGAACATCTTGGAATTTTACAAGACACTTCAAAGACGAAAGTAAAAAATGGATTGGCTAGTAATTACGGAGTGCCTAGGACATGCTTAGAACTGTCACAAAGGGACACACTTCTTTCTATAAGCCCCAAACTGGAAGCAATCCCAGTGTCCATCAACAGGATGGGATGGACACGCTGTGCACATCTAGTCAGTGGAATACCATTTAGCAGTGAAGAGGAATGAACTACTGACCTGAGCATGACTGAACCTCAGACACATTACGTTGAGCGAAAGAAGCCAGACGCCAGAGAGTGCTTTCTGGGGGATCCATTCCTATGAGGTTTTACAAAAGGAAAGCTAAACTACAGTGACAGAAGCAGACAGTGGCTGCCTGTGATGGGAGGTCCGGCTGGTGGGCGGCACAGACAAACAGGGAGCTTCTCAGGGTGAGAGAAAGCTTCTACATCTTGATGATGGCTGTGGTCACACAAGTATGCAAATGTGTCAAATTCACCAAACTGTACAATTATATAAAATAGGTGCATTTTTCACACCTGTAATCCTAGCACTTTGGGAGGCCGGGGCAGGTGGATCGCCTGTGGTCAGGATTTTGAGATCAGCCTGGCCAAGTTGGCAAAACTCCATCACTACTAAAAATACAAAAATTAGCCGGGCATGATGGTGGGTGCCTGTAATCCCAGCTACTTGGGAGGCTGAGGCAGGAGAATCGCTTAAACCCAGGAGGCAGAGGTTGCAGTGAGTGGAGATCGTGCCACTGCACTCCAGCCTGGGCGACAGGGA
>NW_016107385.1:4428762-4461185 GCF_001604975.1 Cebus imitator
AAAAAAAAAAAAAAAAAAAAAAAAGTACATTTTATGTCTTATACTTCAACAAAATTGACTTAAAAGGCAAAAGCAAATAGGAAGAAAAGAAAGAAAAAACCCAGGGCTGCTAAACTTGTTTAAAGATATACATCTCCACAAACTGCTGAATGGATGAGGAAGTTGAAATCTGTCCATCAAGGGGACTACATACCTAAGCTGGCTGTGTACAGAGGTGAATGTAGCTAAAGCAGGAGCCTGGAGCTTTAGTGGAAATCGGCTTTAGAACCACTTGAAGAGGCTAATCTGCATCCTGCTTTCTGGCCAAGGGAATGAGAGTCCCTCATGGTGACAGATCAGGAGTGAGAATGCTCTGAGTTTGTGAGAACTGGTTTCACTTAGGCACAATGCAACCAATCTGGACCTACGTGTGTTTGCACATAAGTGTGTTGTGTTGTGGGGCAGGACTCAACGTAATTGTAGAGCCGTCCCATGGTGCTTTAGTATATTTTTAACACCTATTCATGCACTTAATAGGAATTTCAATTCTTTAAGACCTTCCAGTGAAACTTGTATTAGTCTGGAACAAAAAAGAGATGTAATCAGTCCAGTTTAAAAATACAGTTTCTATCTTTGACAAAGAACCCAAAATCTACACAGCTTGGGGAACTATGAAAAAGAATTTGTCCTGAGGAAGATCCCAGCTTGGCATTCCTGGCTCTATGTTGTGGAAACAAAGGGAGGGGCAGGCAGGAAGGAGCCCCTTCTACCCAATCAAGGGCTTCCCGTCACAGCCCCGGGGGAAAACTGTGGTCCTCTATCCTGGCCAGAGAAAAGCCACTAGGAAATGGTACAAGGGGTTAGAACAGTTGCTCACTGGCTCAGGTAAATATAGTGCGGGGGTCCCTGAGGAGGCAAATTTGGCGATCTATTTTTAATAGAACAAGAGAAAAATAATGCTTACATTTATTTTCAGAGTCAAGTTTCTAATTATGAGTTTTAAACAAGATATGTGTCTATGGCCAGGCGTGGCAGTTCAGACCTGTAATCCCAGTACTTTGGGAGGCCAAGGCAAGAGGATCACTTGAGTCCAGGAGTTTGAGACCAGCCTGGGCGAGTGAGACCGTTTCTATATAAAAAAAGGATGTGTGTTAATGAAAGGATGCAAGGCAATGGAGGACAGGCAGAAATGCAGCCGGGCTACCCCTGCCGTGTCCTTCCTCCCACTCCTGGGGTGGGCAAGGCCCCCTTGCCTGTGGTGGTGATGGGACACTGCCTAAGACTCTGCTCAAACCTCTTGTCTTTCCAAGGCCCTGCCCTGCCCGCCCCGCCAGAGTTCACAGCTCCAGTTCCACGTGCACATTCCCATCCCTGGCCCCAGCACTTTCTGTGTGGCTCTGTCTGTGTAATCCCAGGCTCTCCTGGCTTCACGTTCCCCTCTGCATCCCTCCCACACCAGTGCAGGGAGCGTCCAGCATGAGGCAAACACCAAGAGTGCCTTCTTGTCCCCAGGCTCCATCCTCACCAATGCAGCCCTCTAACGATCCCCACCCCTTCTTAGATCTCAGACATAATCTCCAAAACTGTGAGTGCCCCTGGTTACTTCTAGAATCAATGTTTACAGAACAAATTCTCCATGACTAGCCTCTGTCTCGACTCAACCTTTGCTCATAGTCTCTTACTAAGCCCCACCCTGTCTGCTGTACAAACCACCCTGGGCTCTTAGCTGTTCCCCAGTAGCATAGTACTTCCCTGTCTCCTCGCCCTGCCGAGGTCAGGAGTTCAAGACCAGCCTCACCAACATGCTGGTGAAACCCCGTCTCTACAAAACAAAACAAAAAAAAACAACAAAAAAAAGAAAATGTGGTATACACAGCCTTAAAAAAGAATTTTTGCAATACGCAACAACATGGATGGCCTTTGAGGAAAAATATATGCTAAGTGAAATAAGCCCATCACAGAAGGACAATGATACATAATTCCACTTGTATAAGACATGTAGAATAGTCAAGCACACAAAATCAGAAAGGGGGACCGTGACTGCTAGAGGCTACGGGGAGAAGGAAATGGGGCGTTGCTAATCAGCCAGCATAAAATTTCAGTTAGGCAAGATGAAAAAGTTCTAGAGATCTACAGAATGCGGCCTATAGCCACAGTGTGCTCATAGTGAATACTTAAAAATGTGTAAAGAGGGTAGATTTCACAAGTGTTCTTATCATCAGAAAATAAAGTAAAATTGGTTTAATCAAGTGAATTCACTTGAACAAGAAATGAACTGATTTTTAGCAATTTGGCAGTTTTAGATGCTTAAACAGAGGTATGAGTTTTCAAACAGGGTTGTTATTCATGCGGGTAAGTGTAAATCATCCCAAAGTAAACATCGACTATCTGGGGTTGCTCAGGTTATTATAAATACACTTTCGAAAAGAGTCTCTTGCGTTAATAATAACAGCCACTTCAGGGCAGGGAGTCTCTGCATTGTTTCCAGGCTGAGTTGACTTTGCAACTAGAAAAGGCTGCTTCTGAAAATGTTGTTGTGGTTGACAGCAAAATGATAGCTATAGATCAATAACTGCAACAAATATTTACTTAGCTCTTACTACATTCCTGCACTGCCTGTGAGCTCCATATTAGTACAATCTCGTACTCCTTGCAACAATCTCATAAAGGAGGTATTTTTATTACCCCCAATTTTACAGGGGAGGAAAAAGACTCAGAGAGTTAAACAACTGACCCAAGGCACACAGCTGTTTCTCAGGGGAGTCTGGATTCAAACCAGGGACCGGATCCTAGAGCCTGGGCTTGTACCATATGTGCACCAGGATGGTAGAATCAGAGATGATTGACATTTTCTCCTTTTTGATTTGTGGTTTTCTAAGTGTTCTATAATGAATATTTATTATTTTTTATCAAGAAAACAAATATGCATATTGTAAAAATTATTGGCCCACTCGTATTATTGTTGAGGAGGTTGTTCTTTTTTGTCTACAATAGCACTTTTGGTGAAGATGTGGATTTCTAGCACTTTCTAGCCAGAGGCTATGCTGGGTGTGCTGAGCACTGCCCTGAGGGGGAAGCAGTATCTTGGCAACGACACCCCCACGGAAGAGGCGGCCCCCAATCAGTGGGAGCAATGGGAACTGCTGATGACAAAATAAGCCACAGAAGGAATGGGCCTGCTCCACCAGCCTTCTCTCCTCCCTGACCCCTTCTCCCCAGCTGACCAGGTGCAGGGCACTGGCAGGGAGCGGCTGATACCAAACTCTGTCTGAGACTGCCCACAGAGAATGCAGGTTCCCCAGCTCCTTTTGGAGAGGCTGGAAGTGAGTTCACCTCCAAGCTTTCAGTGGGTAATGGCCACCTCTTGGAGAATGTAAGTGGCCATGAGAAAACCACAGAGGTTATCTCCCTGTACCCGGCCTGTAGTAGGTGTGGCCACTGAACCTACCAAAATTTAACTAAAATCAAGACCCAGATGTGCCCAGGGAGGGCGTTGTGCTGTTTATCCACTCTCTGCTTTTCTCACGCCTTCTTCCTTTGGGATTTTGCCCAAGACTCTGTAAATTAATTTTTCTGTGCTTGTTTCTTCATAAAATGAACAAGCTAACCTCACACCCTGTCCCTCCTTCCTCTGGGGAATGCTGTGACAATAACAGACGGGTGAGTCACATGTCCCTGAAGGCTCCTCCAGGGCACCAGCAGGAGAGCCCCACGTCACAGGTTCATATCACGCCACAGACGTGGGGACTGAGGAAGGTTCCACGTCAGTGCTCAGTCCACTGAATGCTGCTGCTGCTGGGCACATGACCCAGGGAAAGGGGAAATTGGGTTTCATCTCACTTTCCATCTCAGAGTAAATATCAGATGAAGAACCAGGCCCATTTAAAGAAGCCTGACCCTTGGTAAAACACAGCAACATGGTATTATCTGTCATTTTAGGCTCTCTGCTGGAGAGGGAAGTTGGTAAAAAAAACTTAACCAAGAAAAACTGCAAGTCCTGGAGCCTGGCTTAATAATTTCATTCTGCTGGGCCTCAGTTTCTATACCTGTGAGTCAGGTGATCAATAAGGATTCTTTCTAGATCTTAAATTTTAGCTATTTAGGGTGGTTCCGAATAGTAAGCTGCTTTGAAATAAAAAATCAAATTCCGAGGAAAATCCATTCAGCTCAGCGTCTGTATAGCACAAACATTAACTAGTTACAGTGCCTGCCTAAGATGACCCTTCAGATGGCTACAGGAATACTGAATGACCAACTCTATATGACACAATTATCAAACAGTAAATTTCATTTTATTACATCCATGTGTTATAGCATCTGGGCCGATCTGAAGGTCCTTGAATGTTTCTATAGGTATAATTAGTTGTGATAAAGTTTAATTTACTTGTCATCCAATTCCAAACAACTCTATATTGAAAGAATCTATTCGAGGAAGGGTCGTGGAATGTGTGGCTTCCAAGGATACTTAAGAAGTCACCCAATCAGCCGGATGCAGTGGCTCACGCCTCTAATCCTAGTACTCTGGGAGGCTGAGGAGGGCAGATCATGAGGTCAGAAGTTCAAGACCAGCCTGGCCAACATGGTGAAACCCCATCTCTACTAAAAATACAAAAATTAGCTAGGCGTGATGGTGGGCATCTGTAATCCCAGCTACTTGGGAGGCTGAGGTGGGAGAATTGCTAGAACCCGGAAGGCGGAGGTTGCAGTGAGCTGAGATCACGCCACTGCACTCCGACCTGGGAGACAGGCCGAGACTCCCCTCTCAAAAAAAAAAAAAAGTCACCCAATCTAACCTTCTTATATTATTATATATTAGGATTAACAGATCCAGGAATCCCATGTCACGCACATGGAAATTGCCCATTCCTCATTTTCCAAGTGGGCTTTGTGTGTAAGTCAGGCAAGAAAGTCTCATACAATGTGTCTATAAATCAGATGGAGTCAGCTAGGGAAACATAATACTTGCACTGAATTTTCTTGAGGCAAAATGCCAACAGACTCCACCCAAATGTGATGAGGCCAAACATTTATAAACAAGGCTTTGACCTTGACAATGCATCTTGTCATTCTGTGGTTGAGAAGGGCAAAGACAATGTTTCTTCAGGTTACAATTTTCTAAAGAGAAATGTTCAATAAACCAAGGGGATGACAGCTGGGATCGACAAAGGGCTGGAAAGCAGCTTCAGGCCTGAAGACCCCGCCCCTCGCTCTGCCCTGTTCCTCTTTTCCAACATGTTGGCATTGCACAAATGTCTGCAAGCCTGTGGACAACAGCCAGCCCTGCAGACCAGCTCCAGCAATTAAGTTATCAGCTAACCAGCTCCTCAAGCCAAACTATTACTCAGAGACAGTCCTTTCTGGGTATACGTCACAGACGGAAAAAAAGACCCAGTCAGTGGGAACCATGAGAATCCACACGGGGCTCCTAATAAAAAAATGACTCACTTATTTTGCTAAAAGAAGTTCATGATGTTACTAACAGTTTTTCAAAAACAGTCAAATACCTCCAGAAAGTGAAATACTTTAAAAAGGTTTACATGAAAAAATGCTCAACCACACTAACCATGAGGAATGAAAATGAGAATTAGAATGAGACGGTGAGCATGTAAATGGGCGTGCCTTCCACAGTGGCATTTTGGCACCAGCTAACACAATAAAAAGACCACAGTTCTTTTTGATTCCAAAATTCCACTTCTAGGAATGTATCTTAGAGTTACATCTGCACGTTTTTTGGATTAGTCTCTATTTCATTTATTTTTTTACATTGATAAAAAAATTGTATATATTTATCATATCCAACATGTTGTTTTGAAATATGTATACATTGAAGGTGGGTGTAGTGGCTCATGCCTGCAATCCCAGCACTTTGGGAGGCTGAGGTAGGTGGATCACTTGAGCCTAGGAGTTTGAGATCAGCCTGGGCAACAAGGTGAAATTCCTTCTCTACAAAAAATACAAGACATTAGCTGAGCATGGTGGTGCGCACCTGTAGTCCCAGCTACTCAGGAGGCTGAGGTGGGAAGATCACTTGAGCCCAGGCGGTCAAGATTGCAGTGAGCTGTGATCGTGCCATTGCACTTCAGCCTGGGTGACAGAGCCTCGAGATCCTGTCTCAAAATAAAATAAAATAAAATAAAATAAAATAAAATAAAATATAAAACAAAGCGTTATTAAATTAAAAGAAAATAAAATATGTATTCATTGTGAAATGACTAAATTGAGCAAATTAACATATGCATTACTTCACACCCTTGTGGTAAGAACACTTAACATCTACTCAGCAATTTTTTTTTCTTTTTAAGCTCCTCCTTACTCAGCAATTTTCTTTTTTTTTTTAGAGACAGAGTCTTGCTCTGTCATCCAAGCTGGAGTGCAGTGGCGCAATCTCGGCTCACTGCCATCTCCGCCTCCTGGGTTCTAGCAATTCTCCTGCCTCAGCCTCTTGACTACCTGGGATTACAGGCACACGCCGCTACACTCGACTAATTTTTTGTATTTTAGTAGAGACAGGGTTTTGCCGTGTTGCCCAGGCTGGTCTAGAACTCCTGTGCTCATGCCATCCACCCGCTTCAGCCTCCAAAGTGCTAGGATTACACGCATGGGCCACCACGCCTGGCGGCAATTTTCAAGATACACTTGCCATTATTGTGCCAACTGTATACATCTGCACCATACATGCTAAACTGTCTATATCCACTGCGGCACTGTTTGTAACAGCAAAAGATTAGAAACAGCCTGAATGTCAACTACTGAAACGACACCACCTATTAACTCTGGTCCATATGATGGACTGCAGGAGGCAGCTCCAAAGTACAGACAGGGACAAGCTCCAAGATTTACTACAGGTGAGAAAATCATACCACAGGGCAGTGGAGCGAATCCTCCCAGGGCGCCACGTGAGTGGCTGGGTGAGCTGGGAGGAGCCCCAGACACGGCAGACAGGGCCTGCTCTGGGAGAGGAACTGGGGAAGATGGGTGGGACAGACGTTCTTCAGGGTCTTTTTGTGACCTTTTGTCCCAAGCACATACACACCTACACACCGCAGGGTACTTCAGAAAGGCCAAACGCTGGATAAATGGTCTGATTTGTGTTTTGCGTCTTGATTTGGATTCCAACTGGAGGTGATTTTGAGAAAGAGACTAAGATTACAGGCGAATGGAAGTTTCTTGGGGAAACTGCATCAGGGCACAACACACCAATCCTCCTGTGAGGAAGATCCCTAGATTTGAGAAAGAGGATTATGGCAAAAGAATTAGAGGAGTGACAAAAACTGAGCCCCTCAGTCACAAAACACCTCTCCGCGGTCATTCTCATCAGCAGGGTTCCCAGCTCCACCCTTTGCCCGCGCTCTCATGGCTTTCCACAGCTCTACAGTCAGGTCCAAATATTTCACGTGCTCTCACTGCACTTGCTGTTGGTCTCTGGAAGAGCAAGGCCCTTGCCTGAGTCCCAGACTTGGCCATCATCTGCCCTCCCAGGGGAAATGCCAAGCGCTTGGCCAAGCAGGCCCTCCGTGCTGGGTCAGTCTATTCTGGGACCACCCCAGTTCCATGGTATGAGTCATGACCGCCCCCATCACCAGATAGTAATGATGATCCACCTTAAATGGTTTACACACGTTATCGCGCTTCAGCTTCAAAACAACCCTGGGAGGGAAAATGCCCTCACTGTATAAAAGTGGGAAGAGGCTCACGCTGGGATTCGAGGTCTGGTCAGCCTCCTCCAGAGCCCACAGGAGTGTGCCTGCATCTCCCCACCTCCCTCTCTCTTTCCAAGGAAAACACAGACACTCCCGAAAGCCTTATTATCAGTGTTTCCACATCCACCAGCTTGTGTGGACGGTCGAGATGCCTGCCTGCCGAGCACAGGTACATGAAACCTGAATTCAAGCCATGCATGCACCTGGGGAGGGCCTTTTGCAGTTTCCCTTTCACTCTGTGCTTCATAGCAAATGGGAACGGCTGATACCTATGGAGTGCTTAGGTATTAACAGAGGTCATTCAGATTCTGGTAAGATCCCGGTGTACGAAAGTACTTTCTCCTGTTTTAGAGCAGGGGAAAACGAAGCTCACGCAGCTCAAATAGGTGAAGTTACTCGCCCCGCTGGTAAGAAGAACGGGGAACAGGGAGAAACGAGCCCAGCCAGTTTCTCAGCATGGATTGCACCCTGCATCTCTTCCACCTAGAATCCTGCATTTATCATCTTTTCCTCCCACCTTCTAGTCTCGGGGTTCTCACTGGCACACACTGATGAGGAGGGAGAGGGGCTTTACCACCTCGAGCCACAGGGATTGAGGCTGCATAACAGGAAGTCCCCACAATACCAGGGAAGGTTATTAAACATTTCAAAATGGACCCGAACACTTAAAAAGTCCTTCTTTATTTTCATTAGGGGTTCCTATAAATCCTAGCTTCCGAAGAGGGCTAGGTGGGGGTGCTGTTGTAAGGAGTGAGGCACAGGCAGGCACCCAGCACCAGGCCTCACGACCTCCCCGTCAGACACCCACCAGGCCGCGCAATAGTGGGTCACCTGGTGACTCCTGCGCGGCTGTCACCTCTGCTTCCTTTTGAAGCCCTGCCCTGGGAGGAGGCTGGTTAGTCACAGAGCCTGCCCACCCCATTGTCTCTCTCACTCAAGTTCTCGCCATCGCTCTTTGAGAGGGCAACCTTCACACTGGGGCACACGGAGATGCAGGACAAAGGCTAGGTCGGTTTCTTTCGGTTCGTTCTCCAAGGTTGCCAGCCCCTTCTTTCACTTGCTTTGGGGATGGCAGGGTGTGCAGGAGAGACAGACTCAGGAGCGGTGGCTCAGCCCTACCCCAGATTCCTCAGGCTGGGGCCTTTCTGTATATCAACCCTATGGACCCTGCCCAGATGACCCTGAACTGTGTGCCAGGAACTTTTTTTTTTTTTTTTTTTTTTAAATAAATGGGGTCTCAGTATTACCCAGGCTGGAGTACAGTGGCACAATTATAGCCCACTGAAACCTCAGACTACTGGGCTCAAGGAATCCTCTTGCCTCAGCCTCCCAAAAAGATAGGACTACAACAAGAACACACCACCACACCCAACTAATTTATTTTATTTTTTGTAGAGACCAGGTCTGTGTTGCCCAGGCTGGTCTGCAACTCATGCTCTCGAGTGATCCTCTCACCTCGGCCTCAAGTTCTGGAATCCCAGCTCCCCTGGTGATAACTGTGTGTAGACCCTGGGGCTCACTGCGCTAGTTTTCCCAGCGTCATCTGCAGCCGTGTGGACTCCAGAACAGGAGGGAGCAGCAAGGAGAGGCTGGCCTAGGACACGTATGCAACATGTACAACAAGGAGGAAATGACCGCGATAGCATGGTCCAAGGGATGAGAAAACCACCAAGGCTGTGCCTGCCACCCAGACATTCCTAATAATTCTAGGTAATCAAGAGAAGGTTGCAAACGACAATCCTTTAATGGCTTCCTGTTACTCTCAGAGAAAAATCGATGTGCTTCCCCAGGCCTACAGCTCATAGCAGGTGGCAGGGGCGGCCCTCCTGACCTCATCACCCCACCACTTCCTGGCCACTCCCTAGCCTCCACCTTCCTGGAAACTGCCAGGTCTCACCTACCCTCTGCCTTTGCCAATGCAGCTCCTCCCCCTGCAGAGCTCTTCCTCCAAATCTCTGCCAGGCAAATCCTCCACTTTATGTCCAGCCTCAGTGCCACCTCCTCAGAGAGCCCTCCCTGACTGCCCACCCCTTGCTGTGGGACACGTCTTTGTTTCAATTGCATTTGTTTTGTATTGTGGCTCCTCCACCTCCCCCAGTGTATGCTTCGTGAATGCAGCCACAAGGTCTCACTGTTGCTGTGAAACCTAAGGCACCTGAGACCTGACACAGAGCAGGTGCTTAAGAAATTGACCAGGGGGCACCTAGCAGAGTGGGGAACACAGCAGACACTCAACATAAGAAAACCTCTTTCCCCTTTCCACTGTCCTATGGTGAGAATGCAAGGTAGTGTGTACTGTTTTCCAAGTGAAGATTATCCTCAAAAATGGCTAAACAAAAACCAAAAAACAACAACAACAAAAAATAGGAGATTTGGTGGTGTTGGGGGAAAGCATCAATTACGCTTTCTCATATAGTCTGCTGCCTTCTCCTTGTGTGTGACTGGCAGCTGTATTTTGCCCTGGTTTGTGTCCACATCTCTTGTGGTTAACAGCATGCACTCTGGAACCAGACTATCTGGTTAGAATCCCACTCAGCCACTTACTGGCTGTTTTGGTCATCAGCCACCTTAAAATGTAGTGGCTTAAACAATAACTTCTATTTTCTCTGGTGGTTCTGTGGGTTGACTGGACTCAGCTGGGTTCTCATTTGGGGTCTGTCATAGGTGACAGTCAGATGGCAGTTGGGGCTGGAGTCACCTGACAGCTCAAATGAGCTGGTTCTGTGATGCCACTCACATCTCAGCTGGACCAGCCTAGGAGGCCACCTGGGCCTCTTGACATCTCCCTGTTACTAGCTTGGGCTTCCTTCACAGTATGGCAGTCTCAGTCACAGTATAACTACTAACAGTAGTTGGACTTTTAGATGGCAGTTGGCTTCCCACAGAATGAACATTTGAAGAGATTCAGGTGGAACCTGCAGGGCTTCTTATGATCTAGATTTAGGAAATCAGGAAGTATCAATTCCACAGAATTCTACTGATTAAAAGTGAGTTAGAGGGTGAATCTAGATTCATGGAGAGACTGCCCAAGCGCACGAATGCTGGGAAACACAGGTCATGGCGTGGTGGTGGGAGGAGGCAGCATCTTTTAAGATGAGCTACTGTACGTGCTCCATGATTGTAGGAAGTACTTAAGCTCTCTGTGCCTCAGACTTCTCTTCTATAAAATGGGATAATTGCTCCTATCTCACAGAGCTTTTGTGAGAGGCAAATGAATTAATAATATACAGAAAGCACTTAACAATGCACTATGAGAGTATTAGTTATTCTTATTATTACTCAAAAGAGTAAGGAGCAAATGTTTTTCTCTGATTAATTTCTGTATCCCAATGTCTGAGATATCCCGTGAAATGTTTTCTATCATAAACATAAACATGAAATGCTCTATATGCAAAGTAAGTAAAGTGTCCTTCTCCCTATCAAATAAGATTTTTTGTTTTTCATGTAAAAGTCTAGGCTTCAAGTTTAGATAAAAGCAGTCATTTCTCACAATCAATAATGCATTTGATATATTAACAAAAACTCAAAATAGCTGCCAGGGCTGGCAAATGCTGTTGTGAGTCACGGTGGTGATATGCTCACATCAGAGCCAGAAGCGGCAACACTTGTGGTGTGGAATTTCCCGTGGCACCAGCGGAAAAGGAGTCATGGATGCATTTGTCAAAACTTCCCTGAAACAAAAAGAAATCAGGATTTCCTGCGAGAGGCCCAAGTAGCTGGTGAGGTCCAGGACCTCACAACCCAACCTCAGACTGGCCTTAGCACTGGCTGGAAAACAGGATCTGCCAACAAATCATCAGGGCTGGGCCCTAGCCTCCAGGGATGGACACTTTTCTGTCTGCCAAATCCAGACAAAGCTCACAGTCAGGTCACTGAACACAAACTCTAAATACAAAAATGGTTTCATGATCTGCACACATGTACAGAATTCTCTACCATGTCCTCCCATACCGCCTACCCCTCAGTATTCCATGTGGCCTTCAGGACAAATTCGAGTCTACTGCCACATGCGCCCACCTGTCATGGCCCCACGTTCCAGCCACACGCACAGCTCCCGCTCCTCCAAGGGCCCTGAGCCCACATGTCTCTCTGTTCTTTCACACACTCTTCCGTCTAGAAGAGATAGTAAGGGCAGCCACAGTTATCTCTCCTTCGACTCTGAGCCAGGCAGATGCTGTGGTAAGAGTGTCATGTCCTTGGCTGGCTTTGTCTGCACGCCGGCCCACAGCGCCTTGCCTTGGCTGGCCAGTGAGCCCGCCCATCTCCCCAGCAGGCTCTGATCAACAACAGCCCTTCAGAAGGTTAGGCACATAGATCAATGGAAGGGAATTGAGGGTTCTTGGTCTTTTAGGAAAAAAGGCTCATTCCTTTTTTGCATATGTGTGTGTTTTCCTCTCAAATCCTTCTTGTTACCAAAGTCTAAGAGGGGAAGTCATTCTTATCTGGACATCTCTAACTGTTCTCTCTCCTTTCCTGGGCAAGCTTCAAAATCCGGTCTTTTGTCTCCAAAGTTCAAAAGTGGATGCATTTGTATTTCCCTGATTGTGGTCTGTTGGTGCCTTTTTCATTGTTTTTTTATACCCCTATTAGTCACAGCTTAGATTTCCAGGTCCAATTTCCTAGCTCTGTAAATTTTTTTTTTTTTTTTTTGGACCGAGTCTCTCTCTGTCACCCAGGCTGGAGTGCAGTGGCGCGATTTCGGCTCACTGCAACCTCCGCCTCCCGGGTTCAAGTAATTCTCCTGCCTCAGACCCCCGAGTAGCTGGGGTTACAGGTGCCCACAACCATATCTGGTTAATTTTTGTATTTTTAGTAGAGACAGGGTTTCACCATGTTAGTCAGACTGGTCTCAAACTCCTGACCTCAAGATCCCCACTGCGTCGGTCTTCCACAGTCCTGGGATTACAGGTGTGAACCATTGTGCCCGGCCTGCTTTGTCAATTCTTTTAAGATACAAGTTGAGTAAACCTTATCCAAAAAGGTTGGGACCTGAAGTGTTTCTGATTTCAGATTTTCTGATTTGGGAATGTCTGCATATATATGAGAGATCTTGGGAATGGAACCCAAGCCTAAACACAAAATTCATTTATGTTTCATGGACACCATATACAAACGGAACATTTAAAATAATTTTGTGCATGAAACAGAGTTTGGATTGTGCCCCATCACATAAGGTCAGATGTAGAATTTTCCACTTGTGGCATCGTGTCAAAAAGTTTTGGGTTTTGAATTTTCAGTTTAAAGATATTCAACCTGTATTGCATTGAGCACCTGAGCTGTGCTGGCAGACCCTGAAACAGCCTGCTCCTGTTTACCTCACTATGCAGGCACCTTGTTGATTCTTGAGGGCTTTCCTTAACATTCCCTTAGCACTGCCTAACAGAACTTAAAGATGTTTATATATAAATGTCAAAATGGTAATCAGTGATTCTGAAGCTTCTGTTACTGCCTGTCCTGTTACTGGAAGTGCAATTAAACCCTCCTGGTTTCATGTACTGTTATTATCTATTGCTTTTACTAGCAGGGCATTTTCTATCCCTTTATTTTTCATTGTCTTCTCAGTTCTATTCACTGGTTTATAATGGATAGGCTGGGATTTAGAGGCAAGGGCTTAAACATCAGGAAAAGACACTCTCGAATTTTCATTTGACAGCAGTTGTTCCTGAGAGAATAAGTTGATCTGTTAGAAAATTTAGATAGAGTGTTTTCCTTCTATAATTATTTACATTTTTAAAAGGGAAAAGCTGTACTATGCTTATTACCAAAATCAAGTCTGTTGGCCGCTAGGTAAAACCTCATATTCTCAAGAAACCACAGGAATAATCCGTGGCCAAAACAGCACCTTGAAAATGCCATTGGGCTAAACAGATAGACAAGCATAACAGATGCTACATTATAATTTTTCAAAGGATGTTATGATCGGAGCCAGAATCCGGAGATTTATACTAAGTAGCTAGGAACACAATTGTGTTCAAATAAATCCTAGATGTTGTTTATGTTCAGCATGGAATCCGCAGTATTCTAGGAAACAGTATTTCAGGGGGCAGAATAGTAAAAGGTCGAGTGGGAAAGAAAAGGCTGTGCATGTGGATAAAGGTTTCTTCTCATACAGTCAAATGCTTGGCTGCTGTCTTCAGGGGCAAAGGATGTTCTGAAGAGTGAATCAACTCGGATTTTCCTACACACTTCAAGAAAGTAATTTAGAAAACCGCAGAAATCCAAACATTCTTTCATTGGCTACTAAAATACCAAAAAAGAAATCAAGAGAAGTTTGTAGGACTTTTAGGAAGCTATTACTTGATCAGAATATTATTACAAATATATCAGAATATTTTTATCCTTGCTTAATGGGAATTCAACCCTTCATGCCATCCAGGAAAGCTACAGGTTAGTAACTAAACTAACCTAGTCTGTTGTCCCTAACGATTTTCTGCTGACAGCCAGCCATGGTGGCTCACGTCTGTAATCCCAGCACTTTGGGAGGCCGAGGCAGACAGAAAACCTGAGGTCAGGAGTTTGAGACCACTCTGGTCAATATGGTGAAACCCCATCACTACTAAAAATACAAAAATTAGCCAGGTGTGGTGGCAAGCACCTGTAATCCCAGCTACTCGGGAGGTTGAGGCAGGAGAATCACTTGAACCTGAGAGGCAGAGGTTGCAATGAGCTGAGATTGTGCCATTGCACTCCAGTATGGGTGACAGAATGAGACTCCATCTCAAAAAAAAAGAAGATTTTCTGCTAACCATAATTGAACTAAGGAACATTTGAGGGGTAACGAGTTTCCATATGGAATATACTAAAATTTGCTCCAATATCAGTTGCCCTCATGGGTTTCATTTACACAGCTCCTAAACAGGAGATTTAGATGACGTTTACTCCCCTGGAATGCTATGTATTCTTTTTTATTTTATTTTTTTAAAATAAATAGAGATGAGGTCTTACTATATTGGCCAAGCTTGTCTTGAACTCCTGAGCTCACGTGACCCTCCTGCCTTGGCCTCTCAAAGTGCTGGGATTGTAGGTGTGAGCCACTGCACTCAGCCAGTCACTCAGCTTTTGAGGGTTCATCATCAACTACACAAAGGGGAAAGGAGGAGCAGTGGAGGGTGGCACACCAGCGGCCACCTTTCCTCCTTCCCAGGCACGATACCTGTACAGGACGCAAAGACCCGTCAATAAAGTCAATGGGGATGCTTCAAACATCTTGCGGGGGTCACAAAAATTTTACCCAGTTTATTATCCCATGTTGACGTTAATTCCTGGCAAAGGGGTGGGGGGCTGTGGTTTTATGAAGCTGGTCTTGTGAAGCTGGGTGTAGGTGTGAGCATATGTGAGAACACAGCACTGTTTGCCATCATTTGAGCTGAAGCTGCTTTACAACACCACGCATTCTTTGGGGTTAAGGTGTTGAAAATGTCAGCTGAGTGACTTTCACCATCAGCTGCGCCCCTAACACTGTGTTGCACCCAGGCTTGGGAAGTATGCCTGCGGCCTGTTGTGCTGTCATCGCTTGTGGCTCTGAGTCCTTCCCACCTGTTGCTGTGTCCGTCAGTGTGGCAGAGACCGCCGACTGGCTGGAACATATGTGCTATTTCTGTGCATAGGATGTGGGTGAGTATATGCCACAGTTAGTCAGATCAGGATATGAGTCAGATCATATTATAAAGTGACACAAAGAACTGATCTTTAAAGCATTCTGGAAGCATTAATCCATGTGTCAACACTACTGTAAGGGAGCTACAGTTTCAAAGACACTTACGGTTACTAAGCAAAGGAGAGATGCTGCAAGACATGCGTGAACAGAGTTGGCTAAAGACCTATGAAGACAAATGCATATGGTGGAAGCCAACATTTAGAGGCAAAAAGAAAGATTTACCAGGACCACATATTTCTCCGGCATATTCAGTCAGAAATGGAGAAGTAGTGAAACATGGGCAGCTCAGAGGAGCTGTGGAACAGGGGCCTGCTTTATTTTCCTATTAAAACAAAACATACGATCCACAGAGCCGCCTTTCTGGGGTTAAATTAATGGTCCTAAACTGACTCTTTAAAAAATTTTGATTGGCACTGAGGCATAAAGATAAACATAAAAAGATGACTATATACAGTACTATTCGCAAGCATAAAAAACTATTAACGGTCATGATGTCCACAAATCAGCAAAATGAACTTTATTATGTCCCTCTACCGGAACCCAAGCAGCTATTAAAGGGAATGAAATAATCTGAATATACTGGCATGGAATGATATCGAAGATAGACTGTTATGAGGAAAAATCAAGTTGCAGAAAATGCGCATGGTAATCCCATTGCTGTTAGAAATGTGTTTGCATGTGCGCAAGAAAAAGTCTCTAAGAAGCAAGAGAAAACCATTAGTAACTTATCTGTCACGGTGAGTTTTTTTACATTTTTATTCATTGAATCCTTTGCAACAAATATCTATACTTTTATAATAGAAAATAAAGCCAACAAGATACTCATGAGAATAGCACTAACCTGTTTTGTCCTATAATTGCAAGGTTCTTGGAGGCCCAAGAAGGGTGGCCTTGATGGCGCTTGCTTAGCTGGGAAGTCCCTGACTGAAGCCGTGGAGGCACAGCAGGTGAGCCCTGGAGGCTCTCTGCGGGGGCCACGGAGAAGCAGAGGTACATTCCCAAAATGCCATGAGAAAGGGGGGCTTATTGGCCTTAGAATCCCTTTCTTTACCCTTTCTTTCCCTGTCACGGGGCCCTCGCTGGCCTGTACAACCTCACTTCTGCTTTGTGAGCTGTGGGGTGTTCACTGCCTGGTCGTGACCTGTGGCCATGACCCCACACAGGCTGCTGTTCAACCTTGGCATGCCCTGACTTCTCAACACAGTGCTACAAACTTGTTGTTCAAGGGGTTGTGAAGAGTTCTCAGCCAGAAGTGACAGCAGCAATGCATCTGCTCCAACTCCTCCCTCCCAGCAATCCGCCTTTGTTTCAAGGGCCTGGGAGAGGGAATTTCTTGACCTGTCTCTGGAACTGTGATGGCAGGAATCCCATCCTGACCCTCCCGGTCATGCATTTCCTCTCCATAAGTCAACTCTGTCCTCTGGTCTGCCCTGATGTCCCCTTCGTCCAGGCCCATCTGTTTTTTTTTTTTTTTTTTTTTGAGATGGAGTTTCACTCTTGTTGCCCAGACTGGAGTGCAGTGGTACAATCTTGGCTCACTGCAACCTCCGCCTCCCAGGTTCAAGTGATTATACTGCCTCAGCCTCACGAGTAGCTAGGATTACAGGTGCCCGCCACCACGCCCAGCTAATTTTTTGCACTTTTAGTAGAGACGGGGTTTCACTGTGTTGGCCAGGCTGGTCTGGAACTCCTGATGTCAGGTGATCTGCCCGCCTCGGCCTCCCAAAGCGTTGGGATTACAGGTGTGAGCCACTGTGCCCGGTCCTTTTTTTCTTTTTCCTTGAGATGGAGTCTTGTTCTGTCACCCAGGCTGGAGTGCAGTGGTGTGATCTCAGCTCACCACAGCCTCCACCTCCCAGGTTCAAGTGATTCGCGCGCCTCAGCCTCCCAAGTAGCTAGGACTATAGTTAGGACTACAGGTGTGTACCACCATGCCCGATTAATTTTTGTATTTTTAGTAGAGACGGGGTTTCACCTTGTTGGCCAGGCTGGTCTCGAACTCCTGACCTCAGCTGATCTACCTGCCTCGGCCTCCCAAAGTGCTGGGATTACAGGCATGAGTCACCACACCCAGCGGGCCCATCTGTTTTGACTACAAAGCACAGGCTTAGAAGCAGCTGTTGCCTCGGCCTTGCCTCATGGAAGCTGGAGAAACCCCATGTCCTCTTCTGCATAAGCAATTTCTATTCTTCACAGATCCCCTCCAAAGGCATCACAGTCTCTCTCCTCATCCCCAAGCTTCCCTTAGGTAATTCCTACTCCTTCAGATCACAGTTCCAATGCTGCTTCCTCTGGGAGCCTCTCTCAACGCCCCAAGGCCAAGTGAGGTCCCCTGACATCCCAATATCTCCCAGTGTTTATTCCAGTCCTCATCTACCGTTTACTCATGTGTAGCTTGACAAATGTCTTTCTCACAGAATATAAGCCCCTGGAGGGGCAGAATCTTTGATGCTATGACCTCCTGGTTGACTCTTGTGGCCCCTTCAGCTGCCCAACGGCTTTCCTGGAGGACAGACAGAATAAGGTGGGAACAGAAATCCTCTGCTCACAGCAGAAAGGGCCTCAGCCAGCACTTGGTGGGGAGGGGTGGGGACAGGCACTGACCTCGGCTGATGCGCTGCTTTTCCCCAGAAAGGATGCCGGGGCTGTCGATGATGCTGATGCTCTTCAGGACCTGATTTGGCAGCTGGGAGCACATGAATCTGGAAGAGACGGATCAAAGGAGGGGTCAGACACTGGGCATCACAGAGTGCTACCATGGGGGTCCTTGGCCTCCTTGGGCTTACTGACCTCTGTAAAGGAGGGCCCTGAAGGAGACTGACAGAAACTGAAGATGCCTAATAAAGCCATCTGTGAAGCAGGAGCTTGGAGGAGATTGACAGGGTCCACCCATGCCACAGAGAACAGATGCTGGTCCATGGGACAGGTATGGGAGGTGCACTGGCACCTGCTGCCACCTACCACCTGATGCCTTTCTGTTCATTTTGATTTTAGCCAACAGTTATTGAACACGTAGGTATCTGACAAATATCCTCTCATTTGATCCTTATATTGACTCCATGAGGTGAAGGAATTATCCTTAACCTAAGAGAGGTTAAATAATGCTTAGGGTCACTCAGAGTAGGGCCTTAAACCCAGGTCAGCCTGGCTCTAAAGCCATGAGCCTCACTTCTCCCGGTTCCATGCTGGTCTCTGCCCAAGCATCCTGGGCTTCTCCCCCTGGGAATCCCATGCCATCTTCAGGGTGCACTGCCACACTGACCTGGAGAGCCCCAAGCTGCCTGCACCTTCCCTAGCATGAAAGCTGGAGGGACTGGGGCCTGTTTCCCTGTCTGATGCCCCAGGACTTAGCATCCAGCCCGGTGTCCCCTATGGCTTTAAAAGGCCAGGAAGGGGTAGGCACCGGTGGCACCCCACACCCCCCAGGTGCTTAGGAGTCCTAGGGGAGCTGGAGAGTGGGTGAGGGGACCAGGCTGGGGGAAGCCCTGGCTGTGAACATCTTTAGGCCCCTCTCATTCCTCACTTGCCTGACACCATCTCCTCCTCCTGATCCTGGTCCCTCCTCCCTGTAGTCACTGCCCTTGCATCCACCCCATGGAAGCAGAGTGGGGAGAAAAGTCTAGCCTGTGGGTCAGCAGACACGGGTTCAAGTTCTGCCCAGCGTTTCCTGATAATCTGCTCTGCGACTCTGGATAAGGGCCTCCCTGTTCTGGGTCTCATGTTCCTCACATGAAAACGGAGGCTTCCCGACAGGGTCTGGTGATGCCCTTTTAGCTTTTAGACTGAGTAACACCATGAGTGGTGGTAGGAAGTGCTTTGTTGCTTCCACCCCGGGCACCAGGGCCTGGGCTGGACCTTCGTGAAACACTGCGTATGTTTAAGGCAGAAAGTGTAGAATGCCTCTCCTTTTCTTGTACTATGGATGGCTGACATCTGCATCTGTGTGGGCAGAAGCTAAGAGCCTCAATTCTTCCATGCGGTGGATGTGGTAGGGATTACTCAGAAAGTAAAAATGCTGGGAATGCAGGACAGGGAGGCCTGGCCAGCCTCCACGAAGCACATGTGGACCGCGCAGCCCTGGGTACAAGCGGCTGCCACTGACATTTCAAAATAACTTTCTTTGATGGGGCTCGGGACATGATTTTCACACAGTCTTTCCTACATTTTCAAATCGGCCCAGGATGATGCAGGAAAAGATATTAGGATCCTTTTGCAGGTGGAAAAGTTGAAACACAAAACAGTTGACATTCTGAGGCTGTGCTGCTAATGTGTGGCTGGCTGGAGACTGGAACCTACTATTTCTGATATCAGGAGGGTAGAACTCAACCCACAAAGTTAACCTCATCACATTAAAAAGAAAGGGTCAAGTTAGTGGAAGAGAGGCCCCCCCATTTCTGCTTGTCTCCAGACATTTGTGCACAGTCCCCTCCTGTACCCCAACCTTTCAATAAACCCCACCACCCAACACGGGGAGAGAATAAAGCACATGGGGCTCACCAAGCATTCTTTGTAAGTTCACAGAAAAAAACCCACCAGGCCATTATTCAATTCTCTAGAATTGGGGTAGGAACGGGGCTCTGGGCGCATCTATGGTGAACCTCATTTCTTGTCAGGAATGACTGTCTCTCAGTTCCCTCCCATCCTTTCCATCGGATGGCCTGAGACATCTGGCACAGTTGAACACATCACACCTGTGTGAAACAATTTTCTGCAAACTGTTCCCGTGGAATGGCTGATCTTTTCCCCAAACCACAAGCTCACACTCAATATCCATTTTTCCAAAACACCAACCCCCTAGATGCTGGGTGAGGCTAACAGAGGGGTTCAAAATTCGCACACTGGTCACTCTGTGTGTAAAGCGACAGCCTTTCCAGAGCTCCCAGTCGTCCTGACATGACAGTGGCGGCCAGCACAGGAGCCACAAAGCAAGCCACCGTGAGATGTGCTGACATCACCACATGGCACACAAGGGTGCAAAGTGAGGAGCCCAGGATGGCTGAAAAAGAGAGGATGAGGAGGAGGAGGGGGAGGGAGAGCTTTGGCTGGGGGCACCCCAAGAATGGGCGGCAGGGGTTTTATGTGCACAGCTGGATTCTTCTTCCTGAAAGACAGTGTCCAGGGTTGAGAGGCAGGCAAGAGAACAGGAAGGAGCATTGAGACGCTGTGCGCCACACTCATGCTGCAAGGTGGGAACTCCATACCAATGTGTTCCTGTGAAGTTATGCTAGCATCAGAAAAAATCCTAATACTGTTCTAGCAATTGTGCCTCACGCTTCTGCTCTGAGAAAGGCAGGCGCACGGCAGACTTACTTGTTTACATAAAAGCAGTGCCATGGTATTCGTAGCCCAGTAATGAAGAACTGGGGCTATGCGGTCAGCACTGCCAAGTTCATGTCCCAGCCCCAACACTTCGAAACCCTGGGACTTGGCAAGTTATGTCGTGTGACTCCTCTGCACCCAGTGTGCTCCCTTATAAGCAGAGGCTTACAGCCCTACCTGTAATGTATGGTAAGCCTGCAGTTAATGTGCCCAGAAAGTGCTCTGAACGGTGCCTGACACCCAGTAAGAGGGCCCTGGCCGGCCCGGCTTACTGAAATGTTTCCAAGCACAGATCTGCTATCTCAAGATGGATTTTCTACTCCTTCCTGGGGAGATTAACACAAGGAGGATCTGTGCCTTGCCTTCTACATTTCATGTAAAATATGCAGACATGTGCTGGTTCAACCCAGGAGCCTCACATGGCTTTCATGAGTGGCCCCCATCTGAGGATGATCTGATAAATGTTGTCTTCTGAAGTAAGAGAAGTGAGAGCAACTGAAAATTCTAGGCTGGCCCCCCCAACTGCACATGCTTTCCACATCTAAGGAAGGGCCAGGGGTAGTGGAGAGGGGGGATAAAGTAATGATTCAGGCTATGAGGTCTCAGGCAAGCTGCTAGGCGTCCTGCCACACAGTAAAAGGAGACAGTAAAGCCAGGTGTGGTGACTCTCGCCTGTAATCCCAGCACTTTGGAGGCTGAAGGGGGAGGATCTCTTGAACCCAGGAGTTCAAGACCAGCTTGGGCAACATAGTGAGACTTTGTCTCTACAAAAAATAAAATTGGCCCGGCATAGTGGCATGTGCCTATAGTCCCAGCTACTCATGAGGCTGAGGTGGGAGGATGGCTTGAGCCCAGGAGGTCAGAGCTGTGGTGAGCTGTGATGGTGCCAGTGCATTACAGCCTGTGCAACAGAGAGCTTCTGTCTCAGATGAATACATACAAACACACACACGTATCTACAGGAGGAGGGGGCAAGGTGATTACTTAAAATTTCCCCCAAACACTAAAACCCCAATTAAAAGATCAGCATTTTAAAAACTACACTTTTAGAAAAACCAGACAGCACCTTAATACTGATTTTGATTTCTCAATGAAACAGTAATATCTGTAGCAGTTATAATAAGAATAAAATAGCACAAACATTTCCTGATCTCTTTCTGGGTGTCAGGCACAGTTCAAAGTACTTCCCATGCACATGAACTCCAGCCTTACTGCAGCCTTACAGGTAGGGCTGGAGCCTCTGCTTTTAGAGGAGGAGACTGGGCACAGAGGAGACACATGCCATAACTTGCTGAGAAGTGATGGAGCTGGGATATGAACTTGGCAGTGCTGACTGCAGAGCCCAGGTTCTTCACTCCTGGCTACTACTGCCATGGCACACACTGGAACCACTGCTGCGTAGTGTATCATGCACAGGGCAATGTTCTAAAACAAAGAGGTGACGTGCCACAACCCTGGAACTCGCCCCCACAGGGGCTTCCTTGTATGGCTTACTCTCTACCTAGCAGTATGGAATGTCAGGGTGGAGAACAGAAGGTAGGAGATTTGGGCTCGAAACGTCTCCCTTACTCATTTACTCTGAGACCTTGACCTTACCCAGGTCTCTAAACCTCTCTGAGCGATTCTACCAGCCCTGTGGACCTCCAGGTTTGCCATTAGGTTCAAATAAATCTAAGCTTACAACGCAGAGAGTATAGAATTATTTCAAAGTACTTTGACCCCAGCCCACTTTATTGATGAGGGTAAACCAGAGAGATGATACAACCTCCTAAATTTGTACAGTAAATAGGACGCAGCCCACAAAAAGACTTTGACAATTGAACTGTAATCATTCTTATTACATGGTTCCACCACAAATGGCTGATCTTATCTTCCAGAGCCTAGGAGGAACCAGGAACAGAATTTCACATCCAGATTATAGCAAGGTCCCTGGGTACCCTATTAGATTGAAACTAATTACCATTTTTAAAGGTTAGAGATGGTTTAAGACTGGCAATTTTACATGATTCAACCTAAATATGTGCTTTTATAAATCCCTCCTGACTGCCACAGGGGAAAGCCCAGTGCAATGGCTCAGCCAGGAAGGTGTGCCCCAGCTCAGGGAGAAAGGCATTTCTGGAACATCAGGACCAGAAATGTACAGGCAGCTGCCAGTCAAGAACAATGGTTTAATGACCAGGGAACCACCACAAATCTTTTTTTATGTCATTATTTTTTTGGAGATGAGGTCTCTTGTTATGTTGCCCAGGTTGGTCTCAATCTCCTGGGCTCAAGCAATCAGCCTGCCTCGGCCTCGCAAAGTGCTGGGATTACAGGCGTGAGCCAGCCAGCAAATCTTGAGGCTAAAGATTAATGGGGAAAGCTTCAGCAAGTTTATTATAGAAAAGTGAACCATAGCACACCTGCACAAGACAACCCAGTTATTCCCTCAGATTAGAAAAAAAATTATTTTGTTGGTGAAGAAAAAAAATTATTTTATTGGTGAATCAAGAGTGATTCTTGGCAAGAACCTGTTTTCCTTAATTTCTGCAGCTAAATGGGCTAGGGGAAGCAGCATGTGCCTGGACTGATGCTGTGAACTTTATTAAGTCAGTTTTTAAAAATTCCCAGTGGTGGGCCGGGCGCGGTGGCTCAAGCCTGTAATCCCAGCACTTTGGGAGGCCGAGGCGGGTGGATCACGAGGTCAAGAGATCGAGACCATCCTGGTCAACATGGTGAAACCCCGTCTCTACTAAAAATACAAAAAATTAGCTGGGCATGGTGACACGTGCCTGTAATCCCAGCTACTCAGGAGGCTGAGGCAGGAGAATTGCCTGAACCCAGGAGACGGAGGTTGCGGTGAGCCGAGATCGTGCCATTGCACTCCAGCCTGGGTAACAAGAGCGAAACTCCGTCTCAAAAAAAAAAAAAAAAAAAAAAAAAAAAATTCCCAGTGGTACTTAAGTGATTATGAAATGTTCAAAACTTGGCTGGGTGCTGTGTCTCATGCCTGTAATCCCAGCACTCTGGGAAGACAAGGCGGGTAGAATGCTTGGGCCCAGGAGTTCAAGACCAGCCTGGCCAAGATGGCAAAACCCTGTCTCTGCAAAAAATACAAAAATTAGGTGGGCGTGGTGGCACACTCCTGTAGTCCCAGTAATCGGGAGGCTGAGGTGGGAGGATTGCTGGAGCATAAGTCGAGGCTGCAGTGAGCTGTGATCATGTCACTGCACTCCAGCCTGGGAAACAGAGTGAAACCCTGTATGAAAAAATAAAAAAATTGGCGAGGCACAGTGGCTCACACTGTAATCCCAGCACTTTGGGAGGCCGAGGCAGGTGGATCACCTGAGATCAGGAGTTCAAGACCAGCCTGGTCAACCTGGCGAAACCCCATCTCTACTAAAAAGATCAGCTGGGTATGGTGGTAAGTGCCTGTAAACCCAGCTACTCAGGAGGCTGAGATAGAATGACTTCAACCTGGGAGGTGGAGGTTACAGTGAGCTGAGATTGAGCCACTGTACTCCAGCCTGGGTGACAAGAGTGAAACTTAGTCTCAAAAAAAAAAAAAAATTTTAAACTCAAAAACTAAACTGAATGAAGCCTCACTTCATTACAAACACAGAAGGAACAAATGGAGTACAAGCCCAATAATACGCCTGTGTATTTTATGATGGGTCAATCGCCACTCGCACATAAGACAGTGATTATTCATCATCACCATCCTCAGGCTGGGCTAAAATGACGAAGCCCTGGAAGAGCTGTTCACATCCCTTCAGCTCAAAAGGAAGTTTTGAAATTTTAATTCCCAGAGCCAGTAATTCAAGTTATTTTTCAAAAAGAAACAGAGGCAATGAAGAAGTACATGAGATTAAGAATTTCTTCTGTGGAAGATAACAATTTAAAATAATACTAGATCCTAGACTAAAAATGTCTGTAGCTATCTGAATTTGAATATATATATATATATATAAAACCATTTTTCAGCAAGGCAGATTGAGGAATAACATAATATCTTATTCAAAAGCAGACTGCAAGTGGAATGTCAAACCCCAATGCCTGGCACTTCTTAAACTTATCCAAGTACTCTGGTGTCTCAGAGGACCCAATGCTCTGGGTGCCCTTGGCTATCTCCTTCTCTGTGGGGGCAATTGCTTCCTGAGAGCAAACTTTGGAACATCAGCAAGTATCTCCCCAGAGCCGCTCCTAGATGGACCAATGAGGAATTCCTCCTGACTACAGCAGTCTGCTAGAGTTTCAGAATGTCCCTCTAACACCATTTCCATAGAACTCTTCATGTTCCACACTAAACTCCTTTTATTGTTCAAGTATGGAATTTCTGTAATATAAACCTTTGTAGGATTTTATCTTCATTTTCAGAAATGCACCATAGACCCCCTTGTCGCTCCCTAGAAACCAGCCTTGGAGGCTGAGACTCAGGCTCTACAGGTTTGCTTAATGGCAGAGGGCATTGTCCCCCTCCAGGTATCAAGTGGTACTTAATTCTTTTAAAGATGCCCCTGGGGGCTGATGCCCAAGCTGGCACTCCTTAAGGAGAAGGCCAGGTAATGATCACCTGTCCCAGAGAGATTCTGGTGTGGCTGCCTGGGGGAGAAAGTTCTCCATGAAAACAAGCAATTTTCTTGACTACATGTTACATTTTGACCTAGTTCCCAGAGAAGTATGCTATGTGAAAAGGGGTTTGCCTCTAGAGCTAACCCTGTGCTGTTCCCAGAGGGAAGCTATGATTATGTATACACATTTGAATGCCCTAACTAATTGGCTCTTTCTTAAATAACTGCTGTGTGATGCAGTGGCGCTGTCCTGCAGATACTACTTAATCAGGCTGTTTACTCTTAAATAGCTATGAGTTTGTATGAGGCATGTCCTTTACACATGAGCCTGACACACACGTGGCTAGAAGACAGAAACTCCTCTTGGCCGGTGCTGAGCAGAGGTGTGGGGTGGGGGACAGAGGACAAGGGGAAACCTTGATTCCAGTCCTCTCTCTGCCTCTTCCTGATGGCCTCTCCCTGAGTAAGTCATGTCTTTGCTTTCTGCTTTTTCATCTGTAGATTGGCTATAGTATTGTCTGTGTTAACAATCCCGAAAGAATAATGTACATGAAATTATGTAAATGATGACTTGGGACATAATCACTGTCATCTTCATCATCATTACTGGAGGGCTATATTAGGGACAGCTTTACAAGTTAAATAGGGGGCACTGGGCAGTGAGTCCCAGTCCGAATATCATGCTATTCGTCAGGTGGCCTGAGTTCCAATCCCAGCACTGATCTTATTGGTGGAGTGATCCCCCCGCCCCCCGCCAAGAAATTAAAGTAACGTCTTTATGCCTTGATTCCTCCCCCTACATTGAAGATAACAGTAGCACCATGTCACAGGGGTTCTGTGAGGATTTAAAGCTAATATACAAGTCTAGAACAGAAGCTGACACACAAATGCCGTATAATTATTATTGGTTTTTTTTTTTTGAGATGGAGTTTTGCTCTTGTTGCCCAAGTTGGAGTGCAGTGGCGCATTATCTTGGCTCACTGCAACCTCTACCTCCCAGGTTCAAGTGATTCTCCTGCCTCAGCCTCCTGAGTAGCCGGGACTACAGGCTCCCTATCATGCCCAGCTAATTTTGTATTTTTAGTACAGACGGGGTTTCTTCATGTTGGTCAGGCCGGTCTTGAACTCCCGACCTCAGGTGATCTGCTTGCCTTGGCCTCCCAAAGTGCTGGGATTACAGGAGTGAGCCACCACACCCTGTAGCAAATAATTATTTGCTATTATTTTTCTATATATTATTCTGAATTCAATTGACACTTGCTTTTATAAGGCATGGATTATTTTCACCAAGTTTTAAATTCTGAGACATAAGCTTTGTCATTCAAAATCGTTCCTAAAAACTTCCTTTCTGTACTCATCTGTCATGTACTTGGGATTTGAAAAAAACAACAACAACATTTTTTTGTTAGGAAAGCAAATCATTTGCCAAAATAAGACAAGTCAATAACCGGTCTTTTGGTTTCTCGCTTGTGAATAAAGACTTCACAAAGTGGGAATCTGAAAAAAGTGGGAATCTGAAAAAAGTGGCAGCTTATTTCATTAAGCCTTTTTTGGGCAAAAAGAGCCTCAGATAAAGGGCAGTGGCAATGAAACCAGAGGTCCCCAGTGAAGCCTTCCACAGAGACAGATTCTGTGCCTTGCACTTGCTGGGGCCTCCCCTTCTGGTCCACTTCCCCTCCACCCTGGGCTACTCTGTGCTGAGAGATCCGGAGAGATGACTCTGGGGTTCTCCCGCCCAGGGCTCAACTTCCGCTCCCACAGGCACTCTGGTATCAAACCGAGGCAGCTCTAGAGTCGAAGAGTCAACTCCTCCTAGAAAAGACAGCCCTGCAGGTTGGAAAAAATCACCTGGACAGTGTTCCTATCACCGTCAATAATATCATGGAACTTCTCTGGGACTCCATTCACATTACCTGCACATTTCTGTTCATCCCATTGCCAAGTTCCCTGGGTGCTTTCTTTGATTTGCAATAGGAGCATCAAAAAGCCCCTAAAGTAGAGTTCAGCTCCCCGGAGAGTTCCATTTTCACAGATGGCACCTTCGAGGGAGCCTGGGCAGCCCTTGGCAGAGCCAGTGCACAGCATCTAGCACATCATTCATTCCACAGTCCATGTGCATGGTGCCCCTGGAGTTGCGCCATGAGGTGCTTCAGCCTTTGGGAGGATAGCAGTCAGCTGGGAGGATCTGTTCCTATTTTTAAAAAATTCTAGAAAGGAGATGTTGTCTGTCAGCGCTAATCCCACTTCCTCTCCCTAGATAGGCTCAGATGACCCTAGCTGTGCGCCTCCTACAACCCACTCCCTCAAATCAGCCACATGAAAGCTAGAACCAGGAAAGAGGGAAACAGAGAGGTGGGAGGGGGAAGACAGGAAAAAAGAGAAAAGCATCACACGAAGGCTAGGGGTAGCAAATAGGAGGGAGGAAGGAAAGCAGATCCAGGGCTTCAGCCAAGGCCACCAGGAGCTCTCAGTTTCACTGGGAACTCTAATTAAAGGTTATGGGAGGAATACAAATAAAACACATCTCCAAGTAAGGCAGAACCTCAGTGATCCCACAACCTTACATCTATAAAATAATGACCACATAGGCTGGGCGTGGTGGCTCATGCCTGTAATCCCAGCACTTTGGGAGGCCGAGGCAGGTAGATCACCTAAGGTCAGGAGTTTGAGACCAGCCTGGCCAACAAGGAGAAACCCCATCTCTACTAAAAATACAAAAATTAGCTAGCACATGCCTGTAATCCCAGCTACTTGAGAGGCTGAGGCAGGTGACTCGCCTGAACCCAGGAGGTGGAGGTTGCAGTGAGCAGAGATCACCACTGCACTCCAGCCTGGGAAACAGAGTGAGACTCCATCCCCCACTCAAAAAAAAAAAAAAAAAAGACCACATAACATAATCAGCTTTTCGTGATTTTCAGTCTGTTTCCTCAGCTCTGCTCTGATGATTAAGGAAACAACTCAAAGCTGGGAGTGAGAAGAAAAAGGGACAGGCAGGGAGGTGAGGGGACCTGTCCCAGAGTCAGCAGATGAACCCCGAGTGTCAGGTGAAGCTTAAGGTCCTCTGGGCGAAGCTCTCTGACTGCAGAGGCCCAGTGCACCATGCCTGAGAGGTGGCCGTCTAGCCAGCTCTTAACACGGCTGCTAACAGGGAGCTCACTGCCTCACGAGGTAACCTAATCCATTTCTGTGCAGCTCAAATTATTAGAAATTTGTTCCTTATATTGTATAGCCTTTTTATTTTTTAACTTTTTAAATATTTTGCAGAGACAGGGTCTCACTTTGTTGCCCAAGCTGGTCTCAAACTCCTGGCTTCAAACAATCCTCTCGCCTTGGCCTCGCAAAGTGCTGGATTACAGGCCCGAGCCATGCACCTGGCCCTGTGAAGCCTTATAATGTCCAATCCTGGGCCTTAGCTCTGCCCTCCCAAGTTACCCAGAATAGGCATAAATGATCATTTCCTATGATGGTCTTTCAAATATCTTCATATGATGAACATATTTTCTATGACTTCTAAAGCAGACACTCTATTCTGTGCTTGAACCTTTATATGCAATTGCCAGTAATTCAAAGAAAAGGTTTAAACAGCCTGACCAAAGATGGCAGCTTGCTGGTCCTTACCGATTCAGGAAAGCATTTCCAAAGCGACTGAGCTTTCTAAATGGCTTTTTGGGGTCCACGACTAAAGCATTCCCTGGGGTGCTGCCCTCATTCTCTCCATACATCACGGCGATGAAGGAGTCAGTGGTGGGCTCCGGGCCAATCCTCATGCCTGGGAAATCCTGCTCCAGTAGGTATCTGGGAGAGGGAAGAAGAAGAGAAAGACTTAGCATCTTGTCAGAGGCCAGAAAGCTGCCTGGGATTACCAATGTTTTACATAATCATTTAAAAACGTAGAAACATAAGCCCCAAGAAAAGTACAGCAATCCTCGTTTGCATTTCTGTTGATGCAACAGACGCTACCCCAAGAGTACGGCGCAAGCCCTGTGCCTCCTGGAAGCTCTGCTCAGGCTCAGCCCCCTTAGGGGAGCCTCCTTGACCTGCATGTGGGGATACCTCTTCTGTGGTCCCTGTGCACCCCGTGGCTGCCGCCAGCGTGGTGCTCACCATGTGTACTGCAATTACTTGTTTATGGGCCCTGCAAGTTGTCTGAGGTGATGAGGGTAGAGCCATGTCCCGACCACGCCAGGAAGGTGACCTTTGAGTCTTGAAGGGGCTCAAGGCAAAAACCTACACGGCTTTCTGTAGCTCTCCACTCCTGCAACTAACAATATATTTGGTCCCACACTATTTCTTTGTTTCTAAAAAGTCCTGACCCATCCAATGTAAGCCCACAATCTGTGACTATTTCCAGGTATTGACAGGAAGCACCGAAAGCTTCTTCTCTATGGTGGCTATTAGAAAAAAATGAATTTAAAAAAAAAAAGCACCAAATGCTATCAAATGCCAAACACAATTTTTCCATCTTTATAAGAATGATATATTAAGCCACCATTTAGATCTATGTTTTCCATGTAAACAAAACTGAATTTTTTTTTTTTTTTTTGAGATAGGGTCTTGCTCTGTTGCCCAAGCTGGCGTGCAGTGGTACAATCTGGGCTCAAGCAATCATCCTACCTCAGCCTCCCAAGTAGCTGGGACTACAGGCACACACCACCACGCCTGGCTAATTTTTTGTAGAAATAGGGTTTCACATGTTGCCCAGGCTGGTCTTGAATGCCTGGCCCCAAGCCATCCACTCACCTTGGCCTCCCAAAGTGCTGGGATTACAGGCATGAACCACCATGCCTGGCCTAAAACTGAAATTGTTTAGCAATCTCAATGGGCTATAAACCTTTAATTGATGTCATTGCTAGTTTTAACTTCATCCAAAGTTTCTACGTTTCTGTGAAGTTGTGGCATCCCAGAATAGATACACCATTAAAAGATGTCTTCTAAATTTAGAGTAACTCTATCTGATGATATCTTTTATCTCTAAATTTAGAGAAAAAAATACCTGCTAATAGCATGCATGTGCTGAGTGCTTGCTATATTCCTGGTATGGCACCGAGCCTTCCATATTGTTTCACTTCATGCTCTGAGGTGGATGATGACATTATCTTCATTTTATTTACAGATGGGAAAACTGAGGCATCAGAGAGGCCAAGTGGCTTGCCCAAGGTCACACAGTGGACGTTCGAGTGGAAATGGAATGCAAGCAGTCACATTCCAAAACTTGCACCATCTTTAGAAATGGCCTTGAGCTAGTGGTTTGCTTGGGGTGAAGAGCAAAGCAAAGTTCAGGGCATCATTCCAGGGTGTGGCAGTGGGCATGGGGCGCGAGGACCCCATTTCCTTTCACGTGAGGGGAAGAGCTCTCCACATTAGCTCCCTCTGGCCACCCTGATGATAAGGGCCAGCTCTCCCCACTCTCCCTGGAGGAAAGCTGGGCTTGGGAGGTGCTACCGTTTCAAAATGTGTTCAGATTTAATTTTTAAAATCTTCAAAAGTTTCTCGGTCAAAACCTTTGTGTCAGCTGGGCACGGTGGCTCAAGCATGTAATCCTAACACTTTGGGAGGCCGAGGCTGAAGTGAGGAGTTCGAGACCAACCTGATCAACATGGTGAAATCACGTCTGTACTAGAAATACAAAAAATTAGCTGGCCATGGTGGCGCACGCCTGTAATCCCAGCTACTCTGGAGGCTGAGGCAGGAGAATTGCTTGAACCCAGGAAGCAGAGGTTGTGGTGAGTGGAAATCACCCTACTGCACTCCAACCTGGGCTCCGTCTCAAAAACAAACAAACAAACAAAAAAAACCTTTTTGTCCCTAACAGACTAGAAATGTTCATGTTGATCAGTTCTTATACATTCCATATGAATCTGAGAAATACTGGTAAAAGCTACTGTGAGGGCATGGCCTACTCTGTGACACTCCAGCCTCTGTGGAGTGTATCTAGAGCATGTGGACTCCATATACCCACATGAATGTGGAATTCAGGTTTTACAGCTCCGCTGGGATCTCAAGTGTGTAGTCATCAGCAGCGAGGCTGGAATTCAAAGCCAGATCAGACACTTGCCTCCCCTCACCGTCCAGTCTGATTTTTACGCCCCGTGGCCTGGAGGAGGCCATGCCTGGAGGCTGCAGGAGACACTGAAGGAGGGGAGGGAGCCTGCTAGGGAGAGGGGCTCGGGAGAACAGCAGCCAGTATCGCCCGGCTCCCTGCACACATGGTTCTCAATTCACGAAAATGTGAGGTACAGGAGTGGGTTTGAAGCTTGACAGGCACTTTTCCACAGAATCAGTGCTAACAGCAGTGGTGGGCTGGCCGAGACGGCCTACAAAAGGGTCACACACACTGATAAAAGGAATGAATCAGACGAGAACTGCAGCATGTCCTCCTGGGGGAAGAGTTCGGTGTGGAGCTCCACCTTGCATGGCTCATAGCAACATGCCCCTTCTTGGTACCTTCACCAAGCCTGGCCAGGAGGAGGCCCTCCAGACTCCAGACAGGGAGGTGAGCATACGGACAATCACTCACACGGCACAGGTGCTGAAGTCAGCCATCACGGTCAAGGAGTGCCTGAATTACTTTCATTTCTATACAAGTACAGCAAATCCCACTACTTTTGAAATAACAGGGTTTCAAGGAAAAATAGAAATGAAAAAATTGTTTAAAGAAGAGCAGATGTTTCCTACTTTCAAGTTTATATTGTAAAAGAAGCTAGAGTTTCCTAAGTGGCAACCCTACCAGACAGAACTTTAACATCAAATTACTTTTTGCATTATCAATTTGTTTAGTAATACTTTGATAATACAAAATTAACATTCAGTGTTCAACTTCACTACCAAAGACATACCAGTAATGACACAGCATATTAACAAATTTTTAAAAACTCAGAATCATCAATGCTGGCAAGGGTCCTGTGAAATAAACACCATTATGTATGTTGGTGGGAGAATAAGCTGCTCTAACTTCACTGAAAAGCAATTTGACGGGCCAGGCGCAGTGGCTCACGCCTGTAATCCCAGGACTTTGGAAAACGAGGCAGGTGGATCACGAGGTCAGGAGTTCAAGACCAGCCTGGCCAAGATGGCGAAACCCCATCTCTACTAAAAATACAAAAATTAGCAGGGTGTGGTGGCAGGTGCCTGTAATCCCAGCTACTTGGGAGGCTGAAGCAGAGAACTGCTTGAACCTGGGAGGTGGAGGTTGCAGTGAACCGAGATCCTGCCACTGCG
>NW_016107385.1:4461220-4483333 GCF_001604975.1 Cebus imitator
AAAAAAAAAAAAAAAAAAAAAGCAATTTGACACCATGTATTAGAAGCCTTTAAAATGGGGATCTTGCTGGGAGATGTGGCTCATGCCTATAATCCCAGCTTGAGAGGCCGCAGTGTGAGGAGCTTGAGACTAGCCTGGTCAACATGGAGAAACCCCATATCTACAAAAAAAATACAAAAATTAGCCAGGTATGGTGGTGTGCACCTATAGTCCCAACTACTTAAGATGCTGAGGTGGGAGGATCGCTCGAGCTCAGGGAGGTCAAGGCTGCAGTGAGCTGTGATCATGTCACTGCACTCCAGCCTGGGTGAGAGAGTGAAACCCTGTCTCTAAATAAATAAATAACAATCTAAAATGGGGGTCTTGCGGAGCTTGACCTCTAACAGGTCATGCTGGTGTTATTTGAAACCGTTTCCTCTCCTCTCTTGGGTGGTCATTTCCTGCGGGGCATGGTCTATATACTCAGTACTAGAACCTGGAAGTCTGGCAGGAATGATTTGATTCAGCCTCTGATCTTTACAAGTGACAAGACTGAAGGTTAATGCAGGAATGTGGCTTGTTGCTGGTTGAACTCACGAGTAATCACACAGGGTGGCCACACAGGACCCAGAACCTGCAGCCCCTTTCTCCTGGCCCCAGGCTTCTGCTCTTACACCAGGCACAGCGCCATCACCCTGGGGTCCCACATTGCCCCCAGCTCCCTGGTGCTCTAAGCCGGGCCTGGCAGACCCCTGAGTTGACATAAGACACTCTAAGCTGATTGTCCTGAAGACATTTTTCACTGGGGGATTGCTGAAGCTCAGATGCATTTATGTCACACTGCTGGGCAGGCAGGTACGTGTCAGTGCAGTGAGGGAACTTGGAACAACCAAGACAGCAAGTGCCTGACATGGAAAAAGGGAGAATGAAGTGATGGATCCACTCACAAGACAGCTGGAAGGGAAGAATCGGAGCGGATGCTGAGGTGCAGTGCGCATAAATGGGTCAATCACATAGCCGCACGGGACAGGCTGATCCACTGTGTTAGACATTTCTCGTTGGGGGAGTGCCTCAGAGGCCTTCCCAGAGCGATGAGGTTCAGGGACTCTAGTCTTATCTGCAGCAACAACAATTCAAGGAACAAGAGGACACAGGAAGACCACCATGATTCAGAGCTGATTAGCCCCTCCACAGGCATCCTGTGCTTTGGAGACTTGATTTTTGTCCTTGGCTCCACTTTGCTCCCCTTTTCCTGTGTTCTGGGAGAGGCCTGCCAATTCCAGCAGTGATTGCTCCAAGGTTCTTGAGCCAAGTCATCCACATAAAAAGATGCAGACATTTGGATCCCAAGCTGCTGGGCGGAAGGGACGGTGGGGTGGACAGGAGACATGACATCCCCTTGTCCTGGTCCCACGAGGTCCCCAGTTCACTCATCTGAGTGGCTTTGGGGCACACTGGCTGCCAGCGCCTAAGCTCACAGGCCTACTTTGACGCAAGAGTATATATGGATGATGTTTTTGTTGTTTCATTGCTTAGGCTAGATTTTATTTTTTTAACTTCATAGAAGTTAATATCAGCCAGGTGCAGTGGCTCACACCTGTAATCCCAGCACTTTGGAAGGTTGAGGCAAGTGGATCACTTGAGATCAGGAGTTTGAGACCAGCTGGACCAACATGGAGAAATCCCGTCTCTACTAAAAATACAAAATTAGCCAGGCATGGTGGTACACGCCTAATCCCAGCTACTTGGGAGGCTAAGGCAGGAGAATTGCCTGAATCTGGGAGGCTGAGGTTATGGTGAGCTGAGATGCGCCACTGCACTCTAGCCTGGGCAACAAGAGCAAAACTCCAACTCAAAAAAAAAAAAAGTGAATGTCATTTATGACAAGGGGAAGAAAAAAACTCTCGAGATACTGAAAACAGAGATACTCTCAACATGTCCAAGCACAATCTTCTCAAAGATGAGCTTAAGAATGAATAAAAACCAAACAAATCTAAATGGCACAATATTCAAACTTTGATTCCCCTGGATATTCATCCTGCATTCTCTAGATTTTGACTGTCGTAAAGGTGCCTGGAGTAGTGGGCAAAGCATTACACTTTAAAGAAACAGAACTGATGTTTGAGGACTGGTTATGTGCTAAAGTCTTCACGTGAACAGTCTCATTTCATCCTAATTACCTTATGGGCAGGTACTATTTCTAACCCTATTTTACAGATGAGGAAACTAAGGCTCAAATAGATTAAGTGGTTTATTAAGATGAAAGATTTCTTACTCGTCCTATGAGGACACCACCCACCCTAAATCAGAGCCTGAGAGGTTCTACTGGGAGGGTTTACAGGAACATGTCCTGTGAATCATAACAAATACACAAATGTAGGATTTAAAAAATAATATAGCACATACATTTTGAGTGCTGTATGAGCATTATTTTTAAATTATCAAGCCAAATCTAAAGAAATGGTTTGTATGATGATAAATGGGATCTTAAAATATGTTTGTGCATACCTTGGCATCTGTTCATGGAGTCTGGGGGTTCAATTTATTGCTATTGCCTGAAACATTTTTAAAATAAGTGTTGGAAAGTTTCATGTAATGTATTTTTCTTGATAATACTTGATCCACTATTTCACTAGGAGAGGGATGAAAAGGAAGGGTGGGTACTTCTACTCTGATTTGATTTGAGCCTGGAAAGATATTTTAAAAGCAGTTTCTGGCCGGGTGCGGTGGCTCACACATGTAATCCTGACACTTTAAGAGGCTGAGGCGGGCAGATCACCTGAGCTCAGGAGTTCAAGACCAGCCTGGCCAACACGTGAAAACCTGTCTCTACTAAAAACACAAAAATTAGCCGGGTGTGGTGGTGCGGGGCCGCCTGTAATCCCAGCTACTCAGGAGGCTGAGGCAGGAGAATTGCTTGAACCCGGGAGGGAGAGGTTGCAGTGAGCCAAAATTGCGCCACTGCACTCCAGCCTGGGTGATGGAGCGAGACTCCATCTCAAAATTAAAAAAAAAAAAAGAGCAGTTTCTATTGTTTAATCTATCCTCATGTTTCACACCAGGAAAAATAAGTGAGAGAATCATGCATTTATTACTCCCAAAGTCTCATAAGATAGGCCAAGTTAAATAAATCTGTTCTAGCAAAACAGTATGACCTGCACTACCACTACTTCTAGATCCTAATAAATGACAAATTACTCTGAAACCGTACTGCACAGTTTGTAATGCGTTTAACACATTCAGCTTATTTCATCCTCACTGCCTATGGAGCAGGTATTTTTATCCCTAGTTTACAGAGGAGAAAACTGCTTATGGCCAAGTTAAGTAGCTTACAGGAGACCACATCAACACAGGGTAATGACTGCTTTTAACATTTTGATGTATTTCCATCCAGTCCTTACTCAGTAAATGTAATTTTCCTTTATAAAACTGAGATTAAAGTTAAATAATTTGGCACCTTGATTTTTCACCATTAGTTTTTCCTCATGCCATTAGAAATTCTTTGAAAACATGAAATTTTTAATGGCTGCATACTATTCTAAGTTGAATATGTATCAATTTATTTTGCCATTTCCTAACTGTTAGGCATTTAAGTGGCTTTCCATTTTTTGCTGTTATAAATAATGCTGGGTAAACATCCCTCAACAAACATCTCATCTACTTAAACTAAGCCTCCTCTGAATTACTGAAAAACTAAGTTAGGCTGATCTTCACTTAAATTTTAAGTGTGAAAACTAAGTTTTATTTTCATTTTTCCTTTAGTTAAATCATTGACATGTTATCACTAGGACTGTCTGTTCAGATGTCACCTTTGAAACTGCTGTGCCTACTAAGGGAATGGACATTAGGCCACTGAAGCAAGAAACTGGAATTTGTTGGGTAAAAGCATTTGCACCTCAGGCTATTTTTCCAGCCATGGATGGGATTTACACTATTCTGGGCTGAGATGTGCTTGAGAGCACACTGCTGTCTACCTACTGCCATTACCTATAAGCTGCCTCACTCCACCTTCCGTGCTGTTTTGGGAGGAGGGTGAAAGAAAGGGAGGAGAAGTTTGTCTACGGCCATACCACCCTGAATGCGCCCGATCTCGTCAGATCTCAGAAGCAAAGCAGGGTCGGGCCTTGTTAGTACTTGGATGGGAGAAAGGGAGGGGAAGTTTGCTGGAATCAAATCAGTTTCTTATAGTCCTATTTGTTTTTCCAGTCTTTCATTCGCTCATGCAATGAATACTAACTGGGTGTTTCTGATGCTGTGACTTGTAATTTAGGAATCTGACAACAGACTTCAGCTTGTAAGCTCTTTGATCTGGGAGCACCATAAATTATCATGAGGAGCTTATAGAACACAGCATTTCCCAAAGTTACTTGACTATGGAACCCTTTTATTTTCTTTGAACACTTATGAATAATCTCCCACAACTGCATTCCACAGCACATAGGTTAAAGGAAAAGGCTAAAAAGCATCTAACAAACTCAATATCCATTCCATTTTTCCCCAGATAGAATCACTTAAATGAAATCCTTTTAAAAGTAGTAACAGATAATTTCTTAATGCAATTAATTTATAGATAAGAAGCCACCAGCTGACAGGATCTCTCAAGGTGAAATAACAAAGGCCGTATCATTAAGATTAGAAGCTTGATATGAATGCCTACTTTCTGGTATTATGAAATACGGAACAGAAGGGGAGACAAAGTAATCACGAATATAACTGATATAGCTATCCATCTAGAAAACCTAAGAGAATCTACTGAAAAGCTGTCAAAATAACTTCTTGAGTCAAATGACCAGATACAAAACAAAAATGCACAGCTCAGTAGCTTCCTTACATACCAGCAATACCCCACCAACAAATATAAGAGAAATAAAAAGCCCATTCACAAGAGCAACAGAGTATAAAATACCTAATACATTAATAATAAGACCTCCATAGGACCTGAATGAGTAAATGAATCACTTTTACAAAGCACGTAAAAAAATGTCTGAGTCAAAGCAATGCTGAGCTGCTGCTTGGGAAGAGCAAATACAAAAATGTAACTTAGAGACAGAATGCAGTTCCAGTACAAATGGATCCCAGTGGGAATTTTTGTTTTGTTTTGAAGAACCTAACTAAGAAAGTTCTTCTCAAAGAATGACAGAAAATGAGGACTGACAGCATTTGGAAAATAAACAGTAAGGAGAGCAGAAGGGTCTTGAGCTAAACTTATTAAAAAATATTTCAAAGGGACAATATTTAAGATGTTACGGTGCTGGCATAACAATTTACAGAGTGATGAGACAAAGGTCCTAACAGACCCAATATAGTATTTAATAACTTAGAATATGAGGATGCCTCATGTGACAGCAGAAAAAGGTAGAATTATTTAATAATAGTGTTAGAAAATGACAAAAGACCAAAAAAAAAAAAAAAAAAAAAAAACCCACAACAAATATAATTGAGACAGATTTTACTTCCAGGTGGGTTAAAGAGTTAAATATTTTAAAAGTAAGCCTATTTTAAAAATAGGTAGAGCATGGTGGCCCATGTCTGTAATCCCAGCACTTTGGGAGGCCAAGGTGGGCAGATCACTTGAGGTCAGGAGTTTGAGACCAGTCTGGTTAACATGGTGAAACCCTGCCTCTACTAAAAAAATACAAAAATTAGCCAGGCATGGTGGCTCATGCCTATAATCCCAGCTACTTGGGAGGCTGAGGCATAAGAATCGCTTGAACTGGAAGGTGGAGGTTGCAGTGAGCCGAGAAAGTACTCCTGCACTCCAGCCTGGGTAAGAGTGAGACTCTGTCTCAAAATAAATAAATAAATAGAATATGAGTGAACATTTCCTGAGTCTTAAGATAAACAAGGATTTTTTTCTAACTTCCCCAAAAATAAAAGACTATGAAAGAGGACTAATTGTTAGATTTGATCACAAATATTAAATATACCTACATGAAAAAATTATTACAAAAATTACAAGGCGAATTTAAAACTAGAAAAACAGCCGAGTGCAGTGGCTCACGCCTGGAATCCCAGCACTTTGGGAGGCCGAGGCGAGTGGATCACGAGGTCAAGAGATCGAGACCATTCTGGCCAACATGGTGAAACCCTGTCTCTACCAAAAATACAAAAATTAGCTGGGCGTGGTGGCGCACGCCTATAGTCCGAGCTACTCAGGAGGCTGAGGCAGGAGAATTGCTTGAGCCCGGGAGGCGGAGGTTGCAGTGAACTGAGATCGAGCCACTGCACTCCAGCCTGGCACCTGGCGATGGAGTGAGACTCTGTTTAAAAAAAAAAAACTAGAAAAACAAAAAAACTTTTACAACTGTGACAAAAAATTGATATCTGTTATTGAGAAAAACATTTCAATTTATTTAAAGAACAAGACCAATACTTCAAACGAAAATTGGACAAGGTTCACAGACAATTCACAAAGTAATATGGATGACAACTATATTATATTTTATAAGTTCAATGTCATTGGTAAGAAATAAGCAAATTAAAATAATTCTTTTTTTAAATTTTTACTAGAATAACCAGCTTAAATTCTTTTCTGTTGAGTGCCCCATGGCCCATGCCTATAATCCCAGCACTTTGGGAAGCCAAAGCGTGAGGATCACTTGAACCCAGGAGTTTGGGACCAGCCTAGACAGTGCAGCAAGACCCCATTTCTACAAAAAATAAAAGAATTGGTGGGTGTGGTGGTGCAATGTATCTGTAGTCCCAGCTACTCCAGAGGCTGAGGTGGGAGGATTGCTTGAGCCCAGGAATTTGAGGCTGCACTGAGCTATGATGGTATCACTGCACTCTAGCCTGGGCAACAGAATAAGACCCTGTCTCAAAAAAGTTTTTTTTCCTATCAAATTAATTTTAATTAGTTTTACTGGCAGTTTGGTGAAATGGTGATCCTCATATTTCTGGTATCTAATTTGGAATAAGTTTCCTAAAATTTTCCTAGATACATAGATTTAGGAATATATACAAGCCTAAAAAAAAAAAAGTATGTGTGTGTGTGTGTGTGTGTATATATATAAAATATATATATTATATAATATAAATATATATATTATATAATATATATAAAAATATATATTTAATATATATATTATATAATATATATATATATATATTTTTTTTTTGAAACAAGGTCTTACTCTGTTACCCAGACTGAAGTTCGACCACCTGGGCTGACCACAGGTATGAGCTGATGTGCCCAGCCTCTTATATATGTATTTATTGAGGCACTAATTTATGCTTAGGCCATATTAAAAAAAAAAAAAAAAACAAACCCAGAAATACAAAGATTTATGGCAAAAAATGTTCATTTTGTTCATTGCAACAATATGTATAACAGCATAAAAACAGAAACAACCTAAATGTTCCAACCTGTACTATAGATGATGATGCAGTCGTTGAAATTATTTTTGAAGACTATTTAATGACATAAGAAAATGCTCATCATATCATATTAAGTAAAAAAGGATCCCATTTATTATATTTATTAGATAATCCTCAGTTTTGTGAGCATGATTTCTATGTCTTCATCTAAGTCACTGATAAAAATGTGAAAAGATGGAGTTTGGATCGGATGGAAAGTGCAGCAAAGTTAGCCTCCCTTTTCTGGGTTGAGGCTAGCCCTCGTCCATTCCTCCATCTAGTTCCCAAATATTTCCTAGGGAAGGGTGCCTAAGAATTACTCTGAGAGACAGTTTAGAAAAACAACAACAGCTTTTAGAGCCTGACCCACAGAGATTTTGACTCAAGAGATCTGAGATGGGGCCCTGGAATCAGTGTCAAATGGCCTCCAAGTGATTCTGATGCACAGCCATGAGCAGAAAGAACCACAACCTTCTGGTTCAAGGTTTCGAAAAGTATACTGAACGCCTTTCAGAAGTCAGCTTCTGAACGTGAGTTAGGGAAGATATCGGGATGGGAAAAGCCTTCCCCCTTTAACCCTTCTCCAAATACTCCATTGCTGCTTGTCAGGTGGGCGATGTGACGAGTGGCCCAGATGCTGGCCTGCGGCGCCTCATTGCTCAGACTGCAGCTGCCAGCGCCACCACCCTGCCTGTCTGCAGCTCCCTGCCCTGCTCTTCAGGACTTTTGCTCCAAGTCTTGTTTCCTCTGTGTCTTCTGAAATGCCAGCTGCTCCCTCTCTATGGCTTCCCTTCCGTCCACTTTTCATTCTGCTGAGGTTGTGCTTCTCTTTACGCAAATCTTCCTGATACCTGCTCCCAAGCCTCCTTCCCCCAGGCCTAGCTGCTGAAAATTTGACGCCTCACATCTCACGCATGCCTCAACCCACTGCCATCTGGCTTCCGTCATCAGCACTCAAAGGCATGCCTCTTGCCAAGGTCACCTGGCTCCTGAAGGCTAATCCACTGGTTCTGTTTCAGTCCTTTTCCTGGAAGCATCTGATACTACTGACCACCACCTCTCTTCCTGGCTTTTGTGGGGGTCATTGTTGCTTTACTTGCCTCACATCCCCTTTTCTCGGTAGCAGCATCCTCAGGAGCTGCCTTCCCCAGCTCTCAGGCCATGTGGTTGGGGCTGACCTCCCCACTCCCCACCTCTCATTCCCCTTCCCCTAGGGACTGGTTCAGGGATGGGCATATGGCCAGGCTCAAACCAATGAGACTCAAACCTAAGACTTTTACTGGGGCTGCTGAGCTAGAGAATTCAAGGCTGGAAGTGGAGGTGGCCACCTGCCCACCCCTGAGAAGCAATCCAACATGAGGAGGGCCGTGGAGCCGGCAGACAGAGTCCTGGTGTCTCCTGCAGTCCTTGGCCAAGCCTGAAGCTTGCACATCCTGGTCTGATGGGGTTCATGAAAACGTTTGTATCTTTTTACTGAAGCCATTTTCCGTTGGATTTCTTCACCTGCAACCTAAAGAGCTCTGAGATAGCGCTGAGCCACGACCCTTCCAGGTACCCCACCTCTCTGGTGACTGTCCTCCCCGGGTCTCCACAAGCTCTGCTTCCTCTCACTTAGAGTCCTGTCAAAGACTTCTATTTTCCAGATGTTGGCTCCTAAATGCTGACGCTCCCAAGTCAACAGACCAGCCCAGATATTCATTCCCCTGAGCTCCAGACCCACATCTCACCCATCAAGGACATCAGGACATCACCACCTTGGTGTCTGCTCAAACATGACAGGTCTAAATCTAAATTTATCATTATGCCCCATCTTCCTCTTCTTGGATCCCCATCTCAGTCAAAGGCTCTACTCCCACAGTTACCCCAGAAACTGGGGCCGCATGGGTGACACCCCTCCACCCTCACTCCCTGGCCCTCTTTGGGCAGCTAATTCACTGCTCATTCCTCAGGGCTTAGTTTTTAGGCTGCACCCTCAGGGAGGCCTTTTCCAACCCGCAAGCCTGAATGAGGGGTCTCTCCTATGCCTCCACCACCCTGTGTATCTAGTGTCACAGCCCTTGTCGCTCAGAGCTGAGGTGACCTGTTGACTATTTTCTATGATGGCTGGCCCCAACCCTGAAATCAGTATCATTTGAATAAATGAACACTAGCATCTGTAGGTGTGATCTTATATTGTACATTGAAAATATAGTGTAGTTTTCTGTAAAAATTACATATCTCAATATTTTAGAGAGATCTGTAAAGGGTATAGTATTTGGGACAGCAGATTGATTTTCAGGAGACCCAGTGCCTGGATGAGTGTAAGAACCACTAAATAGGACCCATCGTTTTTCTGTGTGAGATTTTATTTCTTTAAAAATAGACAAACCAGGCTGCCTATTAGTGGATGCTTTCATTTCGCTTTTACTTAATTACTGAGTCTAGAAACTTATCAAGGGAATGAAGCAGGCCTTTGTTCCTATTCAGAATCCATTTCCCTGCTTATCTTTCTACTGAAGCCATTTTCTGTTGGATTTCTGTCACTTGCAACCTAAAGAGCTCTGAGACAATGCTGAGCCACTACCCTCCCAGGCAATTCGCTCACCTCTCTGGTGACTGTCCCCCTGGGGTCTCCATAAGTTCTGCTTCCTCTCACTTAAGAAGTCCTGTGCAAGGACTTCTATTTCCCAGATGTTGCCTACTAAATGCTGACACTCCCAAGTCGGCATCACTGGAACATCTGCCTGCTTCCAGTTTTCCCCAATACTTTTCATATTCTTCACAATTTCTTAAAAGTCATCAAGTGCAGTTCTTTGAGCACAACTACAAGTTCTTTCATCCATGTGTCTGGCCAGAGATTTCCTGGGCCTTGCCTGTGGCAGGCCTTGAGAGAGCTCCTCATCCTGTGGTTTTAATCCCTTCTTGAACACAGCTGGGCTCCTTCTGCCATCTCTGGGGCATATTCTTGGAGGAAAAGGAGGAAGCTGCATAGTTCTGCTTTCTGATAATATTGCAGCAAGAGCCCAAGCAGCAGGCCGATCACTTCCTGATTCTTGTTCTTGTTCTAATCATACCTAAAAAAGGCTTTTTCTTGTCCAAGGCGTTTTTGCCCTCTCAGCCCACTCCAACTTCTGGATCCTTCATACCGCCCATAAACCTTGTCTGTACCCTTACATGTGCACCCCTGCCCCCTTTCCCCTATTACACACTATAGTTAAATGTTCCTATTTAAAGATTTTAAACAAAATTACTGTAACAACAATTTTATTAAAATTTTTTATCAGATCTTGATTTTAACTACTTGAGTATTATGAACAATGAACATGTTTATACATTGACAAGAATACTAGGGGAAAAGCCATACAGGGGTTGTGAGGTGGCTACTTTCACTCTCTTTCCCCTCATCTTTACTCTTTTTTCTTTTTTTTTGTAGAGATGGGGTCTCTCTATGTTGCCCAGGCTGGTGTTTAACTCCTGAGCTCAAGCAATCCACTAGCCTGGACCTCCCAAAGTGTCAGGATTGCAGGTGTGAACCACTGCACCTGGTCCCTCATCTTTACTCTTTAGTTCCTTTGTCCTTGTGTTCTTTTAGCTTATTTCCACTTTGTTTTCTTTCTGGAATCCATTTTTATTTTAAATTATTGCACATAGATGCAGAAACTACTTGGCTGATGCTAGTTTCAGAATCATGAGAATTAAATAAATCACAGGATGCTTAGTGTTGAAAGACTGAATTGTTTTGGTTTTGTATTGAAATATAATTCATATACCAGAAAATTTACTCTTTTACAGGGTGCACTCTGGTTTTTAGTATATTCACAAAGTTGTGCAACCAATACAGGTATTGATCAACTTATGACCTATGCAACTTATGACCATTCGACTTTACGGCCACAATCGCTAGCCACGACTGCTCCACGTCTGGCAGCGCAAACGTTGCCCAGCTGTGCATACGACAGTGCAGACCAGCTTCCGGCTGCACTACCATCTCCGCATGCATATAGCCTACTCAACTTACAACCAAATTGTGTTACGACCCGTCTGCCGGTCCCAATTGTGGTCGTTTAAGTCGAGCACTAGCTGCATCATTATCCAATTTCAGAACACTTCACCACATCAAAGAGCAATGCCACGCCCACTGTCATTCTCCATTTCGTCTGCATGTGGCTATCCAGTTGTCCTAGCACCATTTTTTGAACTATTGTTTTTCCCATTGAATTGTCTTGATGCTCTTCTCAAAAATCAATTGACCAGGAGGGGTCCAGTGGCTCATGACTGTAATCCCAGCATTTTGGGAGGCCAAGATGGGAGGATCACCTGAGGTCAAGAGCTTGAGACCAGCCTGGACAACATGGTGAAACCCCATCTCTACTAAAAATACAAAAATTAGCCAGACGTGGTGGCATGCACCTGTAATCCCAGCTACTTGGGAGGCTGAGGCAGGGAATTGCTTGAACCCACGAGACGGAGGTTGCGGTAAGCTGAGATTGTGCCACTGCACTCCAGCCTGGATGACAGAGCAAGACTGTCTCAAAAAACAAAAACAAAAGCAAAGGGCTTGGCATGCTGGCTCACAGCTGTAATCCCAGCACTTTGGGAGGCGGAGGTGAACAGATCACCTGAGGTTGGGAGTTTTGTAAAAATACAAAATTAGCAGGGAGTGGTGGCGCATGCCTGCAATCCCAGCTACTTGGGAGGCTGAGGCAGGATAATCGCTTGAACCCAGGAGGTGGAGGTTGCAGTGAGCCAACATTGTGCCACTGCACTGCAGTGTGGGCAACAGAGCAAGACTCTGTCTCAAAACAAAACAAAACAAAACAAAACAATTGACCATAAATGTGAGGGTTTATCTTTGGGATCTCAATTCTGTACCATTGGTCTATATGTCTGCCCTTATGCCAGTACATCAACTGTTTACTGTAGCTATGCACTAAGTTTTGAATCAGTAATTGTGACTCCTCCAAACTTTGTTCTTTTTCAAGACTGTTCTGGGTCCTTTGATTTTCCACATGAATTACAGGATCAGTCTGTGATTTTGCCAAAAAGGGAGCTAGGATTCTGATAGGAATTACACTGAATCTGTAAATCAGTTTGGGGAGTACTGCCATCTTAACATCTTCTAATCCATAAACACAGGACATTTTTGCATTTATTTAGGTCTTTCTTAATTTTTTTCAACAGTGTTTCGTGGTTTTCAGTGTAGAAGTCTTACACCTCCTTTGTTAAGTTTATTCCTAGGTATTTTATTCTTTTGGGTGCTACTGGAAATAAAACTGTTTTCTTGATTTTACTTTGGGATTGTTCATGGTTTGGGTATAGAAATATGATTGATTTTTGTATAATGATCTTGTATCCTGCAACGCTGCCACCCTTATTTGTTCTAATAGTTTTTAAGTGGTTTCTTAGGATTCTGTACATAGAAGATCATGTCATCTGCAAAGAGTTTTACATTTTTCTCTCCAGTCTGGGAGTCTTTTATTTCTTTTCTTTCCTTATTTCCCTGGTCTCTACCCTCTTAAAGCCTATATAGTTTCTTGAGTGACTTCCCTTTTTCCCTCATTAGAATAAGTTTTCTGGGGAGAGGAGACAGAGCATAGGAAGGGAGAAAGTGGAGCTTTAAAAATGTGTACTTTGAATTCATTTCAAATGGCTTCATACTTTCTCAGTGGAAATGTCTTCCTTCACAGCACCTGGGCCCAGGGATTTTCTGGAGGAATCTTTGAAATCTGTTTTGGACACAAGCCTAGCTGAGCTCAATATCCACCCTTCCTCGGCTAGTGCGGTATCTAAGATGACATGGTCACTTTCTCCAGTGCCCATCTCCCCTCCTTCTCTGGCCAATTCTTCATCGCTGGTCAAAGGTAGAAGAGCCAAGAGCAATAAGAGAAGCTTCCCAACATGCCAGCACAGGTTCTGTGATCAGTGACCTCTTGGAATGTGCAGGAAGCCAGGAAGATAAGAATCTATGGCTATGTAGATTAAGTGCACCCCACAGCCAAGTATGAGCTTCTAGTGCCCAATTGCTAGAAGCAAACAACCCAGACCACTAACCAGGCTCTAACCAAGGCAGGATCCAGGATGGTGAGCACCCTGGGCCAATCCTTCCGCTAAAGATGAAACTACGGTTCATTTTGAGTGTCTGGGGTAATATTTAATTCCAAATGCACAAGTCTCCAGAGTAGCTGCCCTTTCGTTTGGGGATTTCCTCCCGGGTGCTAAATCACTTCCTCCTAGCTTCAATCTGAAAAGCAATTCAGGTCTCCTGTGGCCTCACCAAGCTTCCTGCCCACACTGATTTTCTTCTAACCTCATGGGTCTACTTGTGTATATCACCTAACAACAAAGCCACTCAGCTGGTTGAAGGCCTCCAGAACAAATGACTTCCTGATAAGGTGACTCCTCCCTCACCCTAGGGTGACCCATGGCTCCAGCACCTACTGAGAAGTGACCAATTTGGATGAGGTAGTTGCCAGGAGTCAAACCACAGAACCCTTCATAAAACCATGCTTAGTTACTCCACAAATTTCTCCAAATAATAAAACAGAGAGGAGTGAGAATACAATGAGAGAGAAATCTGGAAAAATACAAAAGATAAATTCATGTTCCTGTGAGTTGTATTCATCTTCCCATAAGTTGATAATCAGGCTGGCTAGCTGTCTAGTCTATGGGGGCAGAGAGGGGGCTGCATTAACTTCCGGTAGGCACAGCATCTCTTTTTTTTTCCTCTCTCTCTCTTTTAAAATACTTTAAGTTCTGGGGTACATGTGCAGATCGTGTGGGACTGTTACATAGGTGCTGCATCCATCCCCCTGTCATCTACATTAGGTATTTCTCCTAATGTTATCCCTCCCCAATCCCCTCACCCCCTGCTGTCCCTCCCCTAGCCCCCGCCACCACCACTGACTGCAGTGTGTGATGCTCCCCTCCTTGTGTCCATGTGTTCTAATCATTCAACACCCACTTATGAGAAGAGGCAGTGTTTGGTTTTCTGTTCTTGTGTCAGTTTACAGAGAATGATGGTTTCCAGCTTCATCTGTTTCCCTGCAAAGGACATGAACTCATCCTTTTTTATGGCTGCATAGTATTCCATGGTGTATATGTGCCACATTTCCTTTATCCAGTCTATCACTGATGGGCATTTGGGTTGGTTCCAAGTCTTTGCTATTGTAAACAGTGGCACAGTGTCTTGATGGGGCTACCTCCCTGATGACACCTGGGCACAACAAGGACCTCATGGCAGACAAACAGGAGGAAATGCTGAGGGTGTGGGAACATGCCACCACTAAATTACAAAAATACACACTCTTCTTTGTATGTTTCAACAGTACCACTTCCCATCTGTGTACCACTTGGCCATTTATTATCCCAAGTACCTAAAAACTAGTCAGTATTATCAAGACCTTAAGTGTGACATCTGTTTGTCATCTTTCAAGGTACCAGTTACTGTAACACAGCTATGGTTCATTTTGAGTGTCTCGGTGATGTATTTAATTCTATTTTTGTCTTGTTCATAAGCACCAAATAAAGCAATTTTGAAATTCCTTTCTTCGGTCTTCCTTCACACTCAATTAATTTATTGTCTAGAGCGACATTTCAACACACAGTATGTTTGCTTTGCAGAATTCATTTACAACGTATCTTGAGGCCTGGATTAAACATATTTCCTGTAGTGACAACTACTCTATTTGTAGGAACTATTTAGGTCACTGGAGTGGAGAAAAAGAGGTCGCTGCTTAACAGAAATGGCATGTATCCAAATATAGATGCAGTTTTCTGAACACCTGTTGAACATCAAATGATGAAGAGATTGTTACAATTTCCAAAACCCTGGACCAAAACCTTAAATGATTGGCGCTTTGTTTCAACTGATACATGGTTTAAGTCAGAAAAACAAGTCTTCTTACCAAAAAAAGTGAACCTAACTATGCTGGCTGCTTTAGAAATAAAATAGGTGATTAACAAACCAATCTGTTTTTGTGTCAATTACTTCCCAGCTGAAGTCACTTCAGATGAAACTATATGATTTGAACCACAGGGCACATACAGTGATTGTGTGCTTTTGGAAACACGGTAAGCATGACAAATATTTTCAGTTGTCAAGGGTGAGCGAGGAGGGAATGACCCACCTAAGAAATGGAAACTAACAAATAGTAATATGACACTCCCCCTTAGTTCCACAGGCTGGTGCGGCTGCTACATGCCGCAGTTCACTTCCTACTAAAGGCTGTGCATGAGCTGAAGGAAGGCGGCCTCTTTATCCCCTCCCCAGAACACTGGGGTGGCACGTAAAGACCTCAAAGGAAGGGGGCCTGGGCGATACCCTCTCCTGCTGCCATTCATGTGTTCAATAAATAGTTATGTGCAGGGCACTGTGCTGGGAGCTTACTCTCCAACTAGGACTCTGCGGCCATTCGGATACCCCACGCCTCTGCCCCCATTTGCATCCCTAGGCGTCACTCCCTTGTCCAGAAGATGCCGATTCTGGCTCGCGCCCCTCCCTCCCTTGAGGCCTCCGGCCAGGGCGACGGGGCAAGGACAGCAGGAGCAAAGCCTTCCGAACCGCAAGGAAAGAGGGCTCGGAGTGTGCAGGGCGCGGGTTCATGGGACCCTCCAGCGCCCGAGGCCGGCCAGCCGGGGCGGGGCCGAGGGCACCGAGCGCCGCGCTCAGGGAGGGGTCCCCGAGGTCGCGCCCGCAGGGAGGGGCAGCGGCGGGAGGCGGCAGCCCGCGGCGCACACGCGGAGAAGGCGGCGCCGGGCGAGGGGCTGCGGCGTACCTGATGAAGGTGGTCTTGCCGGTGCTGTACTGGCCCACCAGCAGGATCATGGGCTTGTTCTCGAAGTCGGCGTCCTCCAGCGCGGGCGAGTGGAACTCGTGGAAGCGGTACGCCTCCTCCAGCGGCAGCACCTTGCGCAGGTAGAGCGAGCGCAGCCCGCCCGTCACCGTCTGCACCGCGTCCGCGCCACCGGCGCGCTCGCGGCCGCCAGCCTGCCGCCCCAGCCAGCTGAACATCCTGCCGCCAGTCCACGCTCGGCTGGGACCCTAGTCCGGGTTCTACCCTCCCCGGCTCGCATAGAGTCGCCCCAGCCACGCTAGCCGCCGCCCGAGCCCGGCCCCGCCTCGCCCTGCCACAGCCAATCCTCGGCCGCTACGTCACGTGCGCTCGCTCACTATTCAGAGGAGCTCTCTCAGGTCCTTCCTGATTGGACCTCTGCCAGCGAGGGGTGGAAGCGTCAGCCAATGGAGAGGAGGTTCTTAATGAATTATTGATGACGGGGGTCAGTCTAGAGGACTGGGAGGGGAGAAGGTGTCTCCCGGGTAGGATGGCGCTGACTGGTCATGCCCAGGGCCCCAGTCTGGTCGCCGGGGTCCCAACTCTGGCCAGGTGGCATCGGCTTCCGGGTAAATCTGCGCTGCCCAAAGCGAGCCTCCAGAGAATGCTCCATCTCCTGGAATGTTTACTCATTCAGGCCTCGGGACGTCAATACTGGGGATGAAAAGTTCAGAAAGTGGTCAGGCAGGTTCTGTCTTCCCAGGGCGGGTCGTTATGACCCCATTTTACAGGCCAAGAGACCTAGGCTCAACGGCATAATTGACACAATCTTAAGAAGGGGAAGTGGACTGGAATCTATTTGAGTAGCTGTTTCTCCTACTTCTCCACATTGCCCTCACTAAATTCTGGATCAACTAAAGGCCTTTTCCCCTTAGTTTTCTTTATTTGATTTTCTGTAAAGCCGAAAGTTTAGTCGTTACCCTCATTATTACATTATCCTCATTATTACAATCTTATTTCCACATATTGACATATGAGTTATTGTCACCGCCTAGCTGTTTCTTCTTTTTTTTTCTTTTTGAGACGGAGTCTCGCACTGTCGCCCGTGCTGGAGTGCAGTGGCGCGATCTCGGCTCACTGCAACCTCCGCCTCCCGAGTTCAGGTGATTCTCCTGCCTCAGCCTCCCGAGTAGCTGGAACTACAGGCGCCCCCAACGACGCCCAGCTAATTTTTGTATTTTAGTAGAAATGGGGTTTTTCCATTTTGGCCAGGCTGGTCTCGAACTCCTGACCTCAGGTGATCCACCTGCCTCGGCCTCCCAAAGTGCTGGGATTACAGCGTGAGCCACGGCACCCAGCCTAGCTCTTTCTTTTCTAGGTTAAAAGGACACTCACTTATCTAAGATGAGATTGGGGGACATAATCACCTTTGGTGTCCTCAGTTATAGCTTAGGACTATTTCTCAGTTGTTTCAGAGCATTTCTCAAGTGTGATCCATGGGGCCGCCTGCATATATGGATTTATGACCTGGGATGCTTGTTAAAATGCAGATTCCTGGTCCTCAGTCCAGACCTAGTGAGTTTTAAAATATTAAGGAGACGGCCAGGCGCAGTGGCTCACGCCTGTAATCCTAGCACTTTGGGAGGCCGAGGTGGGTGGATCACTTGAGGTCAGGAGTTCAAGACCAGCCTGGCCATCATGGTGAAACTCCATCTTTATTTTTTGTTTAAAAATATATTAAAAAAAAAATATTGAGGAGACTAGAGCTGAACAGATGCCCTAGGTGACTCTGATGTGCCCTAAATCTGGGGAAACAGTACACATTGCAGTACTTCTCCAACATGACAGAAATACAGATTCTGATTCGGTGGGTATAGGATGGGGCCTATGACTCTACATTTCTAACAGGCTCTTGAGTATTGCCATTGCTACCTATCCATGGACCATACTTTGAGTACCAAGGCTGTGGTGGAAAGAGAACAGGACTTGGCATCAAAAGATCTGGGTTTGAAGCTTGCCTATGAAAATGAATGGCTATGTAACTTTAAATGTGATGAGTTACCTCTCTGTCCTAGCTTTCTTATGAGCAAAATGGAAACTCCTTTGGAGTTGTCATGTGGGTCACATAGTTGGAGGGAATTGTATGTAACTAGGGAATTGAAAAGAAAGCCAAGGAAAAATAAAGTTAGACATCTGCCTTGTGTCAAAATAAAACAAAGTTTGAAATGTAAAAATAAAATGAAACCCGTGCACTACTAGAAGAAAGTAGAAGAGATTTATACAGTTTTGGGGTGGAAAAACTTTTTAATTAACACAGAGGTCAGAAATTATGAAAGTAAAGGCTGACATATTTGACAACAAAAGTAAAAGCTTCAATGTATTTTTTTAAAAAATACATGAAAGCAAACCAATATAAATACAATCTTACCATATGATGCAGAAATCAGAAACCTTGGTATTTACCCAAATGAGTTGAAAACTTATGTCCACACAAAAACCTGCACATGGATGTTTATGGTGGCTTTATTCATAGGTACCAAAAATTGGAAGCAACTAACATGTCCCTCAGTAAGTAAATGGGTAATCTGTGGTACATCCAAGCAATGGAATATTATTCAGTACTAAAAAGAAATGAGCGGGCTGGGCGAGGTGGCTCATGCCTGTAATCCTAACACTTTGGGAGGCCGAGGTGGGTGGATCACAAGGTCAGGAGTTCAAGACCAGCCTGACCAATATGGTAAAACTCCCATCTCTACTAAAAATACAAAAATTAGCCAGGTGTGGTGGCACCCACACCTGTAGTCCCAGCTACAGGAGAATCAACTGAACCTGGGAGGCAGAGGTTGCAGTGAGCCAAGATTGTGCCGCTGCACTCCAGCCTGGACAACAGAGCAAGACTCCTTCTCAAAAAAAAAAAAAAAGAATAAAAAGAAAAAAGAAATGAGCTATGAGCTACCAAGCCATAAAAAGACACAGAGTAAACTTGAACACATATTACTAAGTGAAGCCAATCCGAAAAGGCTATATACTGTACGATTTCATCTTTATGACATTCTGGAGAAGGCAAAATTATGGAGGCAGTAAAAAGGTTAGTGGTGTCTGTTTAGGTGTTAGGGAGAGGGAAGGAATGAATAGGCAGAGAACAGAAGATTTTTATGGCAATGGCACTACTTTGTATGGTACTATAATGATGGATACATGTGATTATATACTTGTCAAAACCCACAGAATGCACAACACTGAGAGTGAATGTGATAATGACTTGTGAATTTCAGATCAGTTTTAGGTTCACAGCAAAATGGAGCATAAACTACAGAGAGTTCCCCCTGCCATCACACCCAGCCTACCCAACTATCAACATTCTGCACCAGCTGAACATCATTACAGTCAATAAACCTAACCTAAATTGACACATCATTAAATTAACTCAAAATGGAACTAGATATAAAACTAATATAAATGTAGAACTAAATGTAAAACTTAAGATTATAAAACTTCTAGAAGAAAACATGGAAGAAAATTTTTGTGACCTTGGGTTAGATGACACAAAAAGCACAATCCATAAAAGAAAAAAAAAGTTGGTAAATTGGACTTCATCAAAATTGAGAACTTCTGACATTTGAGAGTACTGTGAAGAGAATGAAAAGATAAGGCAGAGAATATATTTGCAAGTCACATATCTGATAAAGGGCTTTTATCCAGAATATTAAAAAAGTCTTAAAACTTAATAGCAAAACCTCCAATTTTAAAAAATGGAGAAAAGATCTAAATGTATTTTACAAAAGAAGATGTATGGAGGGTATATGAGCACATGAAAAGATGTTCAACATTGTTGGTTGTTAGGAAAATGCAAATTAAAACCACAGCACGATACTGCTACATACCTATTAGAATGTCTAAAATTAGGAAGACTGACCATGCCAATCATTGATGAGGATGTGGAGAAGCTGGAACTCTCATACATGGTTGGTAAGAATGTAAAATGGTACAACCACTTTGGAAAAGTGTGGCAGTTTCTTAAAGAGTAGAACATACACTTACCACCTGACCCAGCAGGTGAGGAGCAGAAGGAAGGATTGCAAAGGGCACTAGAAAGCTTTTGGGGCTGAAGGGTTTATTCACTATCTTGACTGTGGTAATGGTTTCACGGTTGTATACATATGTAAAAACTCATCAAATTATGTACGGTGGATACTCCATATCCATGTGTTTTGTATCCATGAATGTGACCAACCACAGATGGAAGATATTTGGGGAAAAAATGGATGGTTGCATCCGTACTGAACACATACAGACTTTTTTTTCCTTTTTGTTATTCCCTAAGCAATATAACAACTATTTTCATATCATCTACATTGTATAGTAAGTAATCTAGATACGATTTAAAGTATATGGGTTCATGGTGGATGGCATTTTAAGTTTAAAAGAGTATATGGAGGATGTTCCTTTTATATAAGGAACTTGAGCATCCATGGTTTTGGTATCCCCAGGGGTCCTGGACTGAGGGATAAATGCACTTTAAATATATGCAGTTGATGGTATGTTGATCACACCTTGATTAGTTGTAAAATATAGTCATGCTTTTTGACTCAGGAATTGTTATCTTGAGGAAATTTATCCTGAGGATATTTATACTGAGGAAACAATGAATGTAAACTTTTATCTAAGAGGATGTTTGTCAGCATGGAGCTGTCTATCATCATGGAGGATTAGATAAGCTAATTATGGATTCCTATGTGGTTATTAAAAACTGTATCAAATGAGAAGAATATTAACAATGTGCAAAAATGCTCAAAAAATATTTTTAAGTGGAAAAAGACTAGGTTATAAAAGTGAATGTACCTGCAGCTGCTATGGAAAACAGTATGGAGGTTCTGCCCAGGTGCAGTGGCTCACGCCTGTAATCCCAGCACTTTGGGAGGCCGAGGCAGGCGGATCCCTTGAGGTAAGGAGTTGGAGACCAACCTGGCCAACATAGCAAAACCCCATCTCTACCCAAAATACAAAAATTAGCCAGGTGCGGTGGCGGGCACCTGTAATCCCAGCTACTTGGGAGGCTGAGGTGGGAGGATCACCTGAACCTGGGAGGCGGAGGTTGTAGTAAGCCGAGATCGTGCCACTGCACTTCAGCCTGGGTGACAGAGTGAGACTGTCTCAAAAAAAAAAAAAAAAAAGAACTACTATATGATTTACCAATCCCCAATTTGGGTATAGATCTAAAAGAATTAAAAGCAGGATCTCAAAGTGTTATTTGCCCACCCATGTTCACAGCAGCATCATTCATTATAGCCAAGAGGTGGAAGCAAGCCACTGTCCATTAATGGATGAATGGATAATTGAAATGTAACACACACACACAGGAATAGTATTCATCCTTAAAATGGAAGAAAATTCTGGTACATGCTACACCCTGGAACATAGACAAACCTTGAGGACATTATGCTAAGTGAAATAAGCCAGTCACAAACAGCCAAATCTCAGATGAGGCTTCTAAAGTAGTCAAATTCATAGAAACAGGAAGTAGAACGGTGGTTATCAGGGGCTGGAGGGAGGGAGACTGGGGAGTTGTTAAATAGGCATAAAGTTTTAGTTTTGCAAAATGAAAAAGGGATGGAGATCTGTTGCACAGCAATGAGAACATGCCTAACACTACTGAACTATAGAATTAAAATTATAAAAATGGTAAATTGTGTGGGTATTTCTTACCACACCTTTTTAAAGTGAATGTACAGGATTTTTGTACTTTTGTTTAAAAATGTTTCAAGTATCCAAGAAAAAGATGGGAAGGATAAACCCCCAAATAATAATGATGTCTGAGTTTTGCAATGGTAAGTGATCTTAGTTTCCTCTTTATGAGCTGTAGCATTTTTCAAATTTTATGCAATAATCATGTTCCTGTTATAAAAGTAGAAAAAAATTTCAGGAAGAAAAAAAAGTACTGTCTTTAATCTTAAAAAAAAAAAAAAAAAAAAAAAAAAAAGAATTGTATCTAAGGCCAGGCGCAGTGGCTCACGCCTGTAATCCTAGC